>NC_009418.2:594897-641388 GCF_000002875.2 Leishmania infantum JPCM5
TGTCCACGCGAGCCTCGTTCAGCAGCGAAGTCAGCGACTCGTCGTTGAGGTTGCGGTTCGACAAGTTAAGGAGCGAGATGGAGAGGCGCAGCTCACCGGCCAGCGCCATCACAAAGCTCGTC
Organism: Leishmania infantum JPCM5; assembly: GCF_000002875.2. Taxonomy (NCBI): domain Eukaryota; phylum Euglenozoa; class Kinetoplastea; order Trypanosomatida; family Trypanosomatidae; genus Leishmania; species Leishmania infantum. The sequence continues at coordinate 595,020 of NC_009418.2, forward strand.
TTGCCGCACCCTGGCGGGCCGTGCAGAAGATACCCGCGGCGGTACGGCACGCCCAGCTGCCTGTAAAACGAGCTCGAGTTGAGAAACTTCTTGACGTCAGCGAGGATGAACTCCGACATGCCCTCCGGCAGCACAACCGATTCAATGGCGCGCCGCGAACGCGGCCGGGACTGACGAGTCCAGCTGCTCCCACCATTCATGTACACCACCGTATGATCGCTGTCCTCTTGCTCGGCAAACTGCTGCGCCTCCATCACAATCTTCTGCAGCACCGTGGCCCTCGTACCGATAGTAGTGAACTCCAACGTTTCAAAAATTTCATCGCTGTAGCCGGGGCTGACGTTGTCGCGCCGCCGCCGCGTCAGCGTCAGTGGGCGGCCCTCGTAGAAGAAGTAGTGCCGCTGATTCGGGCAAGGGCCAAAGAGGCACTCCGCCTGCGTGCGGTCGCTCGACGAGTGGTCGAAGGATGCTGTTCGGGTCAGCACGGACATCTGCTGCACCTTAAACGATTTCTGGCGCGACAACCAGCGCAGCATCCACTCGTAGGCGCTGTCACGGTTCGACACCTCCAGCGAGACGACGAACTTGCGCCGCATGAGGGCTTGAAACATTACCGAGGCTTGGCGACCAAAGGCGCCACCAACAGTGAGCACCCATAACCCAGCACCAGCGCTGAAGTACGGATTGCTGAGCAGCGGCCCGATCGTACGCGCAAGGACGCTGTTGGAGCTGTCCCACCCTGCCGGCAGAAGCCCAGCGAGGTCGATCGGCGGCGACGGCACACCGCTCATGTTCGCTTGACTGAGATGCGCATCTGCGGCGGAGGCGGCCGGTGCGGCTTCAGTGGCGCTGCCGCTGCCTCGCGAGAACATTCTTCAGATCTACCTTTGAGACGTCGAATAGTTTGCGAAAGCAAGGGACAAAGAAACGCCGGCAGCAACAGAGGAGTGCATGTCAGACACGGAGAGAGCGCGCAGGAGGGGAAAGGGTGGGGTGGCGTGAAAAAGTGCAGGGCATGATGTGGTAGGCCGTGCGTAAGAGCGGGCGGGGCGCTGAGGCGCCGCAAAACAACTTCGTCCTCACGGGAAAACGCGGGAGAGGGAGGTGCTCTTGTTGCAATGCGTGCTGCACGGCTTTGGTGCTCGCCGTCACGTGAAGGCTCTCACGCAAGCGTGGCCGTGTGCACGGCGTGTGGTGTAGCTATGACAGAGATTTCTTCCTCGCGTTTCTCGCTTGCTGCCCTCAGTATCGACAGTCTGTCCATCTTGGAGGCTTTGTGGCTCACGCCGCTGCGACGGCGGTGTGGGGGCTCGTCTTCGGGGCAAGACCGGCTCCTGCTCATCACACAGCTGCGGTTGCCTGGGCGGGGTACCCAGCCTCCAAGATCCGGATGCGCCGAAGCAGCTGCTCCATCTGACCGAGCAGGCGGTGGGCGGAGTTGGCAGACGCAGAACCCAATCCGAGCGTTGCGCAGTCATTGTTGCCGCGCACATGAGCGCCACTGTGTGATTGTCGCGGCTGCGGAGGTGAGGAGTGAGGTGACTCGACAAGGGCGGCGCTGCGGGGCGACCGCAGTGCACACCGAGCGTCGCGCGCGGTGAATAGCGGAGTCGCTGTGCGTGATCGCCGCGGCCCTGGGCTTTCTGTGTCGCTGCCGCTCAGGTTGCTGTGCCAGTGCTGGTTGGGGGTGCTGGAGGGCGGTGGTGTCCTCGGACGTGTTGTTCTGCGTGGGGACGCGGAGGTGGAATACGGGGGCTCGGAGAACACAGGTCGAGGTGGTGGCGTCGATCGCGAGCTGCATCCACCGGCTCGCACACAGGCATCCCGAGAGAAGAGAGGCCGCTGTTGCAGTTGCGTCGCCAGCAATTGTCTCTGCAGAGCAAGGGTGCGTCTTCGAGGCGGGACGGCGAGCTGCTTACAGAGAACGACTCGCGGGCCGCCATGTGGTGCAGCGAGGGCGGCCGCACAACCTTCTTCATCCCTGCTACCGCGCCATGCGCTTGCTGGTTCATGGCGAGCTGCTGCTGCCGCCGAGGTGCTCTGGCGCACGGAAGTTGCGTTGCTGCGGCAAGCTGGGAGCCTCTTCGGCGATCGCACAGATACCACGGAGCGTGTGGGCGCGCGGCGGGCATACCCCAGGCGACCTCGTCGCGAGCGGCCAGGAGGCACCGGTGGAGACGCTGCAGAGCTCGGAGGGGGTGGTAGCAGTGACGTGGTGGCCGGATCAGCGAAGTCCTCGCAGTCTTCCTTGCCGACATCTGCTTCTGAATGGTGCCCGACTCCGGTGCGCCCCGCGATGCTGAACACCGCCTCACACCCTCTGCCGCTTCTCATCCCTGCGGCGCCGTAGGCGGCGATGGGCAGACCACGCCGTCGGTCCAGGTGGTACCGCCGCAGCACAAAGCCGTGCGCACGCCAGTGGTAAAAAGTGCGCGCGAGTCGGTTGAGCCGCAAAAAAAGATCTGCATCTGCGTTCATTAACGCTTCTAGAAGTCCTCGACGGCCTGCAGCGTGCTGCACAGCTCTTCGGCGCCACGTGCGCAGGATTCTTCTCCCGCAAAGTTGCTCGCTGACCTTCAGTGCCAGTTCCTCTTGCGCCTGCCTCACAATGAAACACACTTGCATGCGTTGCTGCCACTTGAGAAACAAGGGACGGAGGACGTGGCGGCGTTGCTGCCGCGCCACGCAGGCCCGAATGTGCGTCTCGCGCCGCCATCGTTGCACCCACCGGGCGAAGCAGACTTCAGCCAGTCGTGCCACTCGAAACGCGCGAAGCCGGTGCTCTTGCTCTCGCCGCAGCTGCCGTTCCAGCCACTGCGATCGCCAAGTCTGCCACGCTTGTCGAACCAGAGTTCTGTGCGGCTGTCTTGATTCGATGAAGCTTCTCAATCGTGTGGCGATCGCGCATTGCAGCGCCCACCGCTGCAGTACGCGTTTGAGAAGGATGGTGTTGCGCTGCGACGTGGCGACCCGGGACGTCTGCCGGCGAACACAGGCATCCCTCATGAGCAACAGAGTCGCGGCGCCATGCTTTCGGGCGCGGTGACGATCGGCGACGCACTCCTGGCGGCGCTCCTGCCACCTTGTCCAGACCTGCCACTTCACTCGGCGTGCTCCAATCAGCTGATGCTGGATGGCGCGCTGGGCTTGTGAGAAGCGGGTACTACATTCCCAGGCCCGGAGTACGCGATGCCCCGATGTGGAGATGCGGAACCGCCGCACCAGGGCAGCCGTCTTCCAGCGCCGCAGAAGCGCTCGAAAGTACTGGAGCGCCTTCTGTTCCGTGTAGACGTCGCAACGCGCGACGTCGCGCATTTCCTTTTCACGCTGCAGCATCGCCGCTAGGCGACACCTCCACTGAGCCCAGCACCGCGCTCTCGTCAACTCCCGCTGCTGTGTCTGTATAAGGCGGGCTGCCAGAGCTTCGTACAAGCGGCGATCACGCCAATGCAAAAATGCCTGTCGAAGGACGGTGTTTTCGCGCCTCCGCACCATGACGCGGGCCAGCTCTTCTTGCTTCGCTTCTCGGGCGGAGAGGGCGGGTGCAGAGCTTGCTGCAAGATCGGATGCGGCGGAGAAGCGGCTTGCATCTGCTGAAGGGCCACGCTTCGAGGACGAGGTCGAGGCTGGGGTGCTGGTAGCTAAAGCGTCCTCAGCGCCGCCTCGTCCCTTTTGCGGAGGGGTCTTTCGTTGACGCTCAGGTTGGTTCTGGACACATTCCTCATTCAGGGTGCTTGTGTGCTCCTCGACACCCATGTTGCGTGATGGCAATTCTTGCATCGCCAGCTCGCCACGCAATACGCTGTCGAGTCGGCGTGTCTTTGACGCACTCGCGGCGGCGTCTGCGCGGCCGGTGTACGCGAACACCTCTGCAGCTGACAAGCTTGCACGCTGAGTGTCCTGACTCGGGATCGATGGAGGCGGCGCTGTATCATCTGCGATCGTCGATACGTCGGCAGCCAGCACCCCTCTGAAGCCCCGTGCTGGAGGCTCTCCACTACTCCCGCTATCGACCTTGTCGATGCGCGGCGTGCCTGCCATTGTCTGCGTGGCAATCGTGTACGACAACGGAGCCGCTTCCAAGGCATCGCCGAGCTCCAAAGGCGATGACAGCGCCCCTTCCACCACCTTTCGCACCCCAGCGTAAAGCGGCGCTCTTGTCTGCGGAAGGGGACTGAAGGAGTCCGCTGCCACTGCCGGCGAGTGCGGCTCTTCCACTCGAGCCGACGCCGCTGCGTAAGAGAGATGTGCTACCACCCGCAAGCCGCGCCGCGCACGCCACCGCTCCAGCGCGCTTCTTAGAAGAGAGGTGCGGTGCCACCTCTTGCTCTGCTCCTCCAACGCAACCTGCGCACACCAACGAGGCAGGTCATCTAGAAGCCAACGATGAGCACATCCGCTTTCAAGGGCGTCTGCAACGCGAGAAGGTTGCCACGGCGCTGGCGCGAAGGCTCGGCTGCACTCCTTTCCATTCAGTAGGAAGGGAAAGTAAAGCGGCAGAGGATCAGCGACGAAGACCGTGCGCTGGCGCGCCGCGGACATCGAGTCGTCACGTAGAGCCCCGTCAGCAGCACTAGGGACAGGGGGCCAAATTCCCAAGCCAACGTCGCGACAGTCTGTGGCGGTCCGTTCTACCTCTGCCACACTCAACGCTCGCGATGGCAGCGTTGACATCAGGGAGGAGGGAAAGTGGGGGCTAAGGGAGAGCAGCAGCCATTCGGTGAACTGAACGAGAGCGGTCGCACACCATCCAGACTCGCGCGTGCGCAGCTCTTCGGCGGCCCGGGCTTGTGCGAGTAGCTGCGGTGCCTGTGCCAGAGCTGAATGCCCTTTTATCCAGACACCCTGCACGAGGGACGCAGCCGTCCACGTTGAGCAGCGCAATAGATGTGCCGCCGTGAGGAGGCCGTAGAGGGAGGCGTGGGTGATGCATCCCCGGGCTTCAGTGGAGGAGGACAACACGTGCAACTGTTCCCCGCTGTCTTGGCTTTGGGGTCTGGCAGGGGTGCCGTCATGCGAAGACGTGCGCTGAAAGAGCGATGAGCTCCCGACGTGACATTGAGGCGCGAAGCGGTGTACAACTTCCACGGGAGAGCGCCAGCGTTCACTCATGGCCGTTCGACAGCGACGTAACTCATTTCCTAGCTCCGCCACTCCCGATTGCGAGAGCGCGTAGAGGGCAAAAACGACGCGGATGGCTTCCGCGCAGACGGCCTGGTAAACCACGGCGCACGCCCCCGGGTGTGCCGTTACCAGCTCCTTGGTGGATGAGATGGTAAGGGCGGATTCGTCTACTCGCGAGCTCATTCTATGCGTTTGCCTCTATGAGCGTGTCTATGAGCAACGATGCCTCCTTCAGAGCACGACGGTGAGTCGATTGTCTACTGAGGTCCGCGTTTTCAAGTCTGATGCCAGACCGCGTTATTTGAGGCACAGATGTACACTCCTCCCTGCTTTTCATGACGCTGCGGATGTGCACGTAGCCCCTCCCTCCCCCCATGAAGCTGCTTGTGTGTCGTCAGTCGTGGTTGGGATGGGGGACGAAAGAAAGTGTCGGGAAGGGGTAGTGCGGCCGTGAGCGCGCGCGCACGCCGAAGACAAATCAGACAAGCGAGAGGAGGCGAGGAGGCCGGCAGCACGGCGGCGTCTTTTCGTCTGCCGTCTCACTCACTTTCTCTCACGGACACACACACACACACACACACGCACTCAACGGATCGACCATTACACGAGAATTCGAGAGGAGAAACGAGCACAAGGCGTGGGAGGCTTTCGGCAAGTCATCGTAAGTCGAGTACCATCGCTGTGTTGGTGATGCTACGGTTCGCGATCGATGACCCGATGAAGCCTTTTGACATGCGCTCGAGCAAGCTCACGCACATGGCACAGCTGTACAGCGGCGTCGTATTTGACGCTTGCGCTCGCGTGTGCCTTTCTGGGGGCAGTTCGAGCAGCGTCACTGATGACGCCGTGAACGCATAGGCAGATGCAGAAGCCGGACCCCTTTCGTTTTAGGTAGAGAGAGAGGCCGTTGCCGGAGCACGATCACCGGCAGCAAAGCGACAGGGGAGAGAAGGCGCGATGGAGCGCCAGAACGACGAGACTAAGCAGTGGCACCCGCGCAGGCGCTCGCAGAGGTAGAGGGAATGACATATAAGGAGGAGAGACAAGAAAAACGCAAACACGCGTGCTCACGCCGACGCGTTCCGCAGAACCGAATAATGTCCAGCGTAGGAGAGGGATGGGGGGGTAGGTGTACGTGCGCAGAGGCGAGCGACGAAGTGCAACAGTGCGCGGCACCGCGAACAACCGCATGCGTGCGCACGTGCCCTGTGCCCGTGTGTGTATACGACGGGAAGCGTCACGCAGCTAGTGGAATCAAAGAGAGGAAGGAGATCAACGACCGCCACTGCCCCCACGGCACCACAACGCACCGTATGGCACAGACACCTCAGTCCCGCAACGCGCACCAAGACACATTCTCACAGACGCGCACAGGGAAAAAAAGAAAGTGCGGCTGCTCTCATCAGCCAAAGAAAGAGCCGAACAAAGCCATGGCCACTGAGCCACGAGAGGCCTCAACACCAATCAGGCGCTTCTTGCGCGCGCTTTCCAAGCGTGCGCGTCCGCTTCATCGTGCAGGTGCATGTGCGACTGTGCGCCTCTGCGCGATGCTCTCGCCTCAAGTGATGAAGATGCCCACGGTCGCGTCGAGAGCGTCATGGTTGATGGCGACGCACTTCGAAACCACCTCGCCACTGGTGCGCGCGCGTGGCATCGCCAGCGCGGAGGCGGCCCCGTCGTCCGTGGTCAAGCCGCTCTCCACGCAGTAGAACCTTGTGGGCCTCTTCAAGAGAAGAATCTCCTCGCTCCATACCTTGTCTGCCAGCAGCATCTCCTGCGGAGTTAGAAGGGTGTCCGTGGTCAGCGTGCGCTGCAGCTCTGCTTTCTTCCTGGACTCTGCAGATGCCTCTTCAGCGTCAGCCGCTGTCACGACATCCACCTCTGCCCACTTCTGCAAGCCGTACACGAGCAGATCCTCGATGATGTTCATTATGGCGCTGTCGAAGACGTCGTCGCCTGACTGTGTGTGCAGGTGGTGGCGAGGTATGTTAGCAATGCGACTGAGAACGCACGCCTTGTAGCGTTCTAGCGGCGTCGCAGAGGACGGCGGTGGCGTGCTGTTGCCACGAGTCGATGTAGCGCTTGCCGACTCCGAGGACGGCGCGGTGCCAAGGTGTTGCTCCAGGGTGCGTTCCAGCACCATGCGATCCAGGTACTCGTCTTTCAAGTACATGGCTGTGCTCACGACGCGAGCAACAAGATCTGGCATGGTAGCAGGAGCAGTCGCGGCACCAGCGGTGCCGGTATTGGACGGTGCTTGTGACGGGAACACGCTTGCCGCCCCGCTCTCCCGCTGTTGCTGCTGTGGGGTGGGTGGCGAGTGGGCAGAAGAGGCAGGTGAGGGTGCGCTCCGGCTCAAGTGCTGCCCCACAGGGGTGCTGGCGACGACTGAGCTTGCTGGCGTAGGCTGCGGGGCTGGAGATCGTGGCAGGGAAGGCGTCGGTATACCAGCCACGCTGCTCTTCGGGGAGGCTGTCAATGAAAGCTGAATTGGCGACTTCGGCGGAACCGCAGCGACACGGGGCCGCGTCGCTGGCGTAACCGGCGGAGAGGCGCTAGAGGCCGGCAACGACCGCGAGTGGCCGGCAGCCACAGCCGCCACAGCCGCCACAGTTGCGCCTGCCGCCGCACCGGTGGGCGGGGCGGTTTGCGACGACTCCACCCTATCTGCAGCCGCACCAAAGATGCGCTCGCGATGCAGCAGCACCAGCCGTGGAAACCACTGCAGGGGAAGGCCGTATTCGCGAACAAGGTGCTTGGCGATGTCGACTCGGTTCGTTTCGATCAAGTACTCGACCATCTCCGCGCGGAGGCGAAGCTGCTGGTGGGTGAAGCGGAGGTTTTCGGGTTGCAGAAGGTGCGGGGTCGATGGCGGGCAGACCTGCTGGAGAAGGTGAGCTGCATCGTCGCTTGTGTTCTTGGTGACAGACGACGAGGAGCCCGCGGTCAGCCGCTCGTTTGCGGCATTGCAAGTACCACGAGGCGCGCCGCCTGGGCGATGCTCCAGAGACTCCACGTCTGCCGCCAGCAGCGGTGTCTGCTGCAGGTACGACGGCACCTCATCAAGCAACAGTTCCTGCAGGCGAGTCAGATACGGCTTGTACTTCTGCTTCACGCTTTCGAGGCGCGTGGCAACCTTCTTCAAGGAGGCCCCGGCTGCCGCAGCGTTTGGCGTGTCTGCCTCCCGTTTCTGAAGTGCGGTCACCGCAGAACGCACAGGCTGCAGCTCCTTCTGAAGTTTCTGCACCTCACGCAGCAGATCTGCCATTTCTTGACGAGCAGCCGCCATCTTGTCAATGCGCGTCTTGATCCAGGGTGCCACGGGGGCGATAGAAACGTTCGCTAGTGTGTATGCTGGCGCACACAACAACAGCAACGAAGTGACAGAAACTAACGAGCACAGAAGCAGATAGTCATGCGATAAAGCAAGACAAGGAGGTAGGGGGAGGGGATGGGCTATGATTAGCTGTGTCTCGTCTCCCGCTGTGTTCGATGAGACACAGAGCCCGTGTGCGCGTGTGTGTGTGTGTGCTGAGGACGCTCCCGGCTTTAGTTTTAAGAGGGAGGAGAGAAACAAAAAGGGAAAATAAGCGTCTTTGCTGATGAAGGTTAAAGGAGGTAGCTCTGCCGCCGTTCGTGCATCTCATGTTCTCCGCTCAGGGTGGTGCCCTCGCAGTGCTCGCCTCTCTCCGTGCGTGACTCCGAACCAGCAACGCCGCCCGTTGAAGGCACGTAAAGGCGCCTGCTGCGGCGCTCTGAAGAGGAGCACCCGCCCGAGCTCGAGAGCGAGCGAAAGAGGTGTAGCGAGAGCCAAACTACCTCGGGGTAGCGAGTGCAAGAGGGCTCTTCCAGCACCGGTGCTTTACCTCGCGGGCCACGCCACTTCCGCACCCGACCGTGTTTCTGAGCGCATGCGCACGTGCGTGTGGGTGTTACGTTACAGGCGAGAGGTGGACTCTATGGAGACGCTTTACTACGTTATCACGAGAGAGAGAGAGAGAAAGAGAGCGGCCAACCACCCCCACTGCCGCGACAACAATACTGATATAACACACAAACACACACATATAGATATACGAAACAAAGTAACGCTCCGCGAGGGGGAGAGGGCCCGGGGTGGGTGGGTGAGGGGACATTCCGCTGCCGTCCTTGGCTCTCTGCCCGCACTGCTCGTTTGCGTCCAACCGCCGGGATCCCCAATAGCGGCCGCCCAGCCTTGGCTGACGGAAAGCGAAGTAGGGTATTCAGCATGCCAAGCCATAAAACACATACCATGGCGGCGTAGGGTAATCTTCACCATACAAAGACCAAACCCACACACACACACATATGCACATACACAGATGATCCCCCCTACCTACGGTATCGCCACGGGTGAGACACGCCCTCTACGCGTGCTTTCGCACGATACTCATTGCCCCAGTCGTTGCCCGAAGCGCGTTGGCGATCGCGATCTTCACCTGCCGCACTTCGTTTTCGACGTTCAGCACGTCCTTCCACTGCAGTGGCGCACTGTGTATGCCAACAGAGTCCATGCCACCGCCCACGACCGTGCCCCGGACATCGTGCGCCGTAGCCGAGTCGTACAGCCGGGTCCATTCACTCTCATATGCGCCACCGCGCTCCGGCAGCAGCTCCCAGAGTGTAACGTCCGGGTCGAGCTTCGCCCCATCTGCCGTGGCGGGCAGTAGGGGAGCCTGGGTGTTGCTCGCAGCCGACGCCGCACCAGCACGAGCACTCGCGTCATTCTGTCCCTGCGCATGCGGGGGACGGGAAGAAGACCCATCGAGGTCGAACGCCACCGTCGTGTTCGGGTCCTGTCCAGTTTCTCCACTGTGACTTGCCGCGGTCGAGGAAAGCGGGCCGCCGGAATGCGACTTGTGCCGAGCAGACGACGCCGGGGCGAGCTCCGCCGCAGCTGAGGACTGCGGCCCCGTCTCAATGTCGCGCCCGCCCAAGCGACCATCAGCTGCAGGCAACAATCCCGGCGTCGATGGCATGTTGAAGGCGTCGGAGATGCCGCCCCCACCATGTACTGTTGCCGGCGGAGAGGATGGCGCGTTGGAAGGTGTAGACGACACGGTCGCTCTCTGATCTGCGGTGCTGGCAGCGCCGCTGGCATTGGCAACGAGCGCGCTGTTGCTGAGCGTGTGCGGCCCAGCAGAGGAGGCACCAATGACCCAGGCGTTTGCGGCCACCCGACTCGCGCGAAGCCCGCCACGGTAGTCGGTGTTGAATTCGCGCAGCTGATAGACGGCTTCTTGTGCCTGCCGAAGGGTGTCGGCGAACTCGCCGAGCGGGAGCTCGGATAGATAGCGCACAAAATCTTCCGGCAGGCTGGTGGGGTACGACGACTGCTTCTGCGATGGCCCTGCGGGTGTCATGGGAAGGACAAAGGAGTGCAGCAGGCAGACCATGGCGTGCAGCGCGTACAGGTAGCACTCAAGGCGGAACTCTCGCACCTCTGAAGTGCTTGTCTGCACTAGGGATTGAGCGACGTGACGGACGATTTTCGCGACGAGTTGCCGCTTCTCAGCAGAGTGGCGGAGCATCGGCGTGCTGTCGGCGTAGGGGATGAAGACGCCGACATCCTCGCTGCTGCGCTGTCCGTACTCGGTGTTAAGCAACAGATGGGCAAGATTGCGCACCGTCAGCGCCACGACATCGCGCCCGCGTTCGGCCGCGGAGACGGCGTGCGCTGCGGCGGTGCCAGTCGTCGCGGCCAACTTTGCCAGAACACCCTTCACATCCTCTCTGCCGTTGTCGTCGTTTCGATCTGGGACCGCTGCTCCTGCCGCGGCTGGCGAGGCCACGGATGCGCCTCCAGCGGCACCACCCAAGCCGCCCTCCCCGCTGTCGACGTCTGCGAAGCCGTACAGCTCTGTCGGACCGCGGCGCCACACGTCGTCGCTGCTCAGCATACTCAGCAACTCGGCCAGCGCCATGCCATCAACGAGACTGCGGCAGTCCACCGCCAGCACAGAGCAGGAGAGGGCGCGCAGGCAGTCAGATAGCTCCGCGCACAGCTTCAGGTGCGACGCGCTGAGACGCGCCGATCCAGCGATGGTGCTGCTGACGGCCGCCGGAGCGATGAAGACGTGGTCAATCAGCTGCCGGTTCTCACGGATGAACTTTTGCACGTCGTACAAGAGCGTCGCCGCGTCGCCGAGGGAGGAGAGGAGCAGGTTCACCCACCGCACCACACCCAGCAGAAGGTGCTGCAGCACCTCCTTGTTCTGCTCCACGAGCGACCTGCTCGGGACCCCGTCGAAGGAGGGATTCGCCTGAGAGTAGCCCAACACCACCAGCGTACTGTACTGCCATGCCCGCATCGAGAGGCACGAGTGGAGCAGGCCGCTGTGCAGCACCTGCGAGCTGTGACTGAGGGAGATGACGGAGACGACGTCAAAGGCGCTGCGTAGGTGCCACAGCAGTGCGCCCACTTGCGCGCCGTTGCTGGCAAAGAAGTTACACACTGCATGGTCGGCGCTCTGGAGAAGCGCCGTTGCGCACCGCAACGCCCACTTGCCGAGCCCATCACCGCTTCCGGCGTCCGGGTTGCAGAACTCGTCGCGAATCGGTGCCGAGGCCTGCAGCAGTGCAACCAGGAGCGCCACCGCCTGCTGCGCCTGCAACGGGAGTGCGGCTGCGCCGCTGTCGCTGCCGTTCGCCGGCGCAGCGCCGTTGAGGCCATTGTGTCTCTGCACGGCGACCGTGCTCTCACTGCGGCAGCTCTCACCGCGTCCGCCGGCGCTCGAGCCGCTGCTGCTACAGATGTCTGTGCACACCACGTCAAGCAGCGCCCTCTGAAAACGCCACACAGCCACGTCGTCAAGGTTGACACCGGGTGTCTCGGCGAGGCACAGAAGACTGAGGTACAACTCTGCCCGTATCGTCGCGATGCGAGTTCCCCAATGCACAAGCGCGCGCACCAACGGCTCCAACAGCAAGGTTGCATCAGCCACCTCCGACCTACTCCAAGACGCGCGCGTGGTACTCTGCTCACCCGCCACCGACGCAGACTCTGCACCGCTGCGCTCTGCTCCGCGCTGCTGCAGCAGCGCCTGCGCCAGCTGCGAACGGTTTGCGGCGCTAAAGAAGTTAGTGAGCTCGCCTGCGTGGGTGGCGAACGGCTTGCCGATACCGACACTCGCGTTTCCTCGCGTCCCTCCACCTTGACCACTCCAATGTTGACGCGTGACGTGGCGGCTCTCGTCGCGCGGCCGGCGCTTCCCGATTATGACCTCTCCCTCCCCGCCACGGCCATGGGCGGGCACTGTCGTGACCGTCATGGGCTGAGCTGACACGCGTGGGACGGTGCGACGCTCATACCTGCCGTGTAGATACGACGTCGCGCGTGCCGCATCAAGCGGTGCACAGCCGCTTCCCTGCACTCCAGGATAGTCTCCGCTGCACTGGTTGTACAAGGCCGCCTCCGCTTCTGCGTTCTGCGGCACCGTGAGCGACAGCGCCACCGACGCACAGACCGTCTGCCGGAGGTGTGCCATGACGGTGGACAGACAGTGGCACAAGCGAACCGCCACTTGCTCCTGGGCTGCTGCGGTAAGCCGCGTCGTGGCGTCCAGCCCTCTTAGAATGCACAAGGCAAACGAGCGCAGTCGTGACACCGACAGGCCCTTCACGACAGAGCACGACACACTCACCAGCTGGCACCAGCCCTCCACAAAGCTTACGCCTGCCGCGTAGGAGAAAAAACAGTCGTTCGCGGCAATGAAAGGGCGCAGCCGGTCGCGCAGCTCAGACATGGTCATGGATGGCTTGTTTGCGCGCGCCTGCTCCGCCTGGATTGCGCTATAAAGGCTCGTCATGTCATACTGCACGACGCCGTCTGTCGCAGCGGGCACCAGGTGGCTGAGCCCTCCAGCGACGGCGGGCAGCTTCTCTGGGAAAGTCGGAAGCACTTGGAGCGCCTGTGGCAGCCAACTCGTAATGTCAACGGCGGCGTCGCGAGACATGACTGCCACATCCCCCTTCCACTGACGCTCCTTGCCCTCGTCTGTGTCCCTTTTGGACGGTGCGCTCGCATGTGTGTCGCTGTTGTAGCCGTCTACCTCGTGGAGACTGCGAACACCGCTGTCCTCCATGGCGGTGTATTCACAGTCGCTCGGCGCGGCGGCGCCACCTCCCGCCAAGGCGCCGCTGCCGCTGCCAAAGGGGTGGAGGAGCGACAGCAGCACCTCGACCGCGATGGACGTGATGGTCGTGTTTTGCGCAAGCCGGAGGCTCTCTGGGGCTGTACGATACGTGTAGCACGCCTCCAGTGCCAGGAGTTTGAGCACGTAAGCGTACTTGCTGAGTGCGACCGGGGTGCACTGACTGGCTCGGTAGTGCTGCAGTCGCAGGAACAGTGTCTGGCAGACCGACTCCAGAAACGGACGAATGACAAGGGAGCCGTAGAGGCGGTTGGCTCGCAGGAGGTAAAGCAGCTTCACGTACTTGACGGCCAGTGCCGGATGCGCGTGCTCGACCTCGCAGTCGCAGGCACCCTCAACGACGGAGGTGAGGAGGGTGGTGCGCCACCACCGAGGCTCGCCGGCGGTGCCGTCCCCGTCTGCCGCGCCGCCATGCGCGGATGCCGCCTGCGCGGCTGCGGGGACGGATGGCTGTCCCCACCGGTCGCGGCGAGAGAGCTCCTCACCATAAAAGCCGCCCATCCACGCGGTCAGAGACGGCTCCGTCACGTCTGCGTGCTGCATGAGAAGGTCAAGCAGAAGCGACTTGGTCTCCGTAAGCAGCGCGGCAGACCACCCGGGGACGAGCTCTGACGGTTCAAAGTCGAGCTGCGCCAGCTCTGGCGGCGCCTGCACCACCACTGGCGCAGTGTTCAGCGGATGCAGGAGCTGTGCAAAGGAGTCCAGGACTGCGGCGTACTTGTGAGTGAGCCCGGCCCAGTAATGCGCCGCCTGGTTGGCCGTATCAAAAGGGAACAACACTAAGAGCTGCAGGGTGGTCTTCGTCATGAGGGTGTCGTGCAGAGAGCACATGCCCAGCACGCGCACGGCGAGATCAGTGTTGAGAGTTGTGCGGTTGTCAAACAGTAGAAGCTCAATCTTTTGTTCTCGCGCGGCCTGGATCGCCGTGATGAGCAGCCGCATTGCCTGGCGCACGGCAGCGCGGTGGTGACTGAGCAGCTCGTACGGCGCATCGCTTGCGTCAAGAATTAACTTCAGCACCTCGCCCACCACGTCTGTCGGGGCCTTGTTGATGGCCATGATAGTGGCGAAAGGCAGCACCGCCGTGCGCGCGCTCTCGCTGCTCCGAAAGCGCACGAGCAGCGCCTGCCGCAGCGCCGCAGACGCCAGCGCCATCACCGTGTACCGCTCATGCGGCCGCGCAAACATGCGTTTCAGAACGCCGCGCAGTATTTCATGCGAGATGAAGTGTGTGACTGTGTTGTACACCGGCAGCGCCGCCATGGACGGCTGGTCGTGCTGGAACAGAGCCGTGGCAAGGTTGAGGAAGCCAATGGTGATGTCGTAGGTGCCTTGCGTGCATTCGCACTGGCAGTGCCCGATGATGGAAAGCGCCTCCTCGTGTACCGCCGGCTCGCGTTGTCCGGTGGCGGACGCGGACGACGACGCGGTGAAGCGGTCGTACACGGCGGGGCTGGCGCTACCGCCGCCTGCGTGCGTATGCTGCTGTGTGCACACCGACGACTGCTGCAACAGGCGGCGCTGCTCCAGAAATGACCAGACGAGCTGCGCGTCTGCCGCATTCGTGATGAGGGCCGAGATGAGTGACAGTGTGCTGCCCAGCATCACCTGACTTTGCTGCGGTGCCGAGAGGAACGCCAGGGCGAGCGCGAGGTTCATGTGAGCGCTTACGATGGGCTGCAGCGTAGGATGGCGAAACAGCTGGCGCAGCAGCAGAAAAAAGCTGGCGATGTAGTGGCGCTGACACTTGCGCGCGTAGGCGCGGGTGAACTGCCGGTGCAACGCGCGCGGCACCCCGTTCACGCCTGGCACTGTCGACAACAACGCGTACATGTCGTCACCATCGGCGGCGCCACTCGTCGCAGACCCGCCAGAGGACTTCTGCGCCGCCGCTGCCAACGCCGTGACTGAAGCTGCGCCGCCGTCGCTCCCCACCGCCCCGGAGGCGCCAATCACGCCACTGTTCAAGCCAGCACACTCGAGCGCCTGACTCACCAAGCTGTGCCACTGCATCTCGCCACACTCTGTCTGCGCATCCGTGAGGAGCACGACAACTCGCTGCGTGTACTGCGGGTTGCGGCCGATCATCGCCATCACCTCTAGAAACTTGGTCATCAACTTCAGCGTGTAGTTCTCCCACACGGCGCCGAAGCCGCCGATCGCGCCACTGCTGTCGCCACCGCCGGTGCCCACGGCGGCCGAGGACGCGTTGCTGCGCTGCGTGGCGAAGACTTGCCGCATGTGCTTCACAAAATTCTTGAAGATGAAGAAGGTCGCCGCACAGTCGGAGTCTAGGTCAGGGTTCAGCACCTCTGGTGGCAGGTGCTGCAGGCAAATCGCGAGTGCCTCGAGCAGGTGGGCCATCTCGGACGTGAACGGCTCCCCGACCACCTCACCAGCAGCCCCGGTACGTGTCACCTTCAGCAGCCACGCTTCCTCGCCGTTCGTCTCCTCTGGGCGGCTGTGCTGCACTGCGCCGCGCTGCTGGTAGCCGTAGTACGCCTCCAGCGCCGCCACGCTTCCGCCACGGTTCACGGCACTGCCGCCGCGCACGAACGAGGGCAGGCGTGGAAGCTCCTCGAGCTGCTCGCAATAGCGCCGGTGTGTGGCGACTTCCAGCTCCGAGAGATGCCGGAGCAGCGGCAACATCTCATCAAAGAGATAGGACATCATCTCGTACGGAGCAATATAGAGAAGGCCAAGAGGGATGGACAGGGTGCGGGGAACCGGTGCCAGCTCCACCATACGCTTCGTAACCTTGCCGCGATGAACCGCAACGCTTGCAGGGGTCGCGGCCGCGTGAGGCGATGACAGCGATGCCATGCGGGCGCCGAGGAAGGCGTCCAGAGCCTTGTCGTAGCCTTGCTCACTCCCTTTGGCGCGGAGGAGGCAGCCTTCTGCCAAGGCCAATACGCTCAGATAGCTGTCGACGAGAACCTGCCACGTGTACACGGCCGCTGAAGCGGACGAGGCGGCCCGACTGCCACCACTGCCTCCAAGCAGCCGTTCTCCTCCACCACCGCGGTGGGCATCCGTCAGCGCGCCGCCGTGGAGACCTCCGCCAGCGCCAGTGTTCGGCGGCTGCACACTCTCACGGAGCTTGCCGCGCAGCGCCGAGACAGTGGCCTCAATGGATACGGCTACACTGGACTGAATCAGCTCATTCAGACGCAGCTCTCCTGTGGAGGAGCGCAGCTTCTTCCACACGGCGACCATGTTCACTATGGAAAAGACGCATAGCCAGATGAGGGTGTTGAGGCAGCACGTGTCGACGTTGTCGCGGAAGGCTGACAGCGGCGTGACTCGGTTCTGCAACGAGTTCTTCAGGAGCACGTACAGCGCATCCATCAGGTCCAGCGCCTCCTTCACCACACTCGTCGTCAACTGAAAGTGACGCGACAAGACGTACAGGCACTGCGCGGCGAGCAGCAGCAGACTCTTGTCTGACCGCTTACGCCGGTTGTCAATGAAGAGACTGGACGACGATGCCTCGCTATCGCTGGCCTGGCTGTTCGCCGTGATGCTCGTTTTTAGGAAGGAGATGAGATTGCTTGCGGCAGACACCGCCACCGCAGCCACCGCCGCGTGCAAGCCCTTCACCTCCTCCACGCTCTCTGTCCACTGTGACGAGGCTGGGTTGCCCACCGGAGGGGCTTCGCTATTGTTGTAGCCGCTGTCGCACAGCAGCAGCGTCTGCAGGAACTCTGAGGCTTGCTCCACCTGCAGACGCCGTCGCTCTTGCTGCTGCTTGGGCTCGCCTGCGCGCGCCAAGGTCGAGTAGGCCGCGCTGGCCGCCGCAGCTGGGGCAGCGCTAATGATGGAAACGCCAGCGAGCGTGGCTTGCGGCGCCACGGTCGCCTGCCACTGCGCGCCTGTTTGCAGAGCTGTTGTAATTGCCTGAGGCACTATAGCTGGAGCTGTTGCGGGGCCCAGTGCGGCAGCCGGCGGTGCTACGGTCACCTCCATTGGAGCGCTGAAGCGCTCCTTGATCTCGTGGGTGAAGGCATCGCTGACCACTCCGTCTCTGCAGACCTTAGCGAGGAGCGCCATATACGGCGGGATAGCCGGTGGCGCCGTGATTGTCGGCGCTGACGCAGGCGCGGCCGCAGCTGAAGCATTACCGGGACCTCCAGCAGCGACAGATGGCTTCCCGACTCCGAACCCGCCTGACACTGGCGGTGAGCTGCTCGTCACTGGCTGTGGCCGCAGCAGGGGTCCTGACGGCGCACTAGATATTCCCGACGGTCGAGCCGCCGTCACCACCGTTCCTGTGTTGCCGCTAGCTGCAGCTAGGGCTGATGCCTCAGCGCCCGCAAAGCCAAATGATGTAGCAGCGCTGGCCTGCGCTGGCTGCGGCGCCTTGTCGGAAACTCCAAACATGTCTCACAGCAATCAGTGGCCGCTAGCGCCGCCACACAGCTGCCTTCCACTGTAACGGCAGAGATGACGCCGGCGCAGATTCGCAGAAAACGGGAGGGAATAGAGATGCTGAGAGGCTGAGATTGCACGGAACAGAACGTTATCCGATGGAGCCACGTTAAAAGACGAGATATTCCCCCCCCCCCCCCCCACACACACATACACGAAAAAAAAAATAGATGGAGAGATACGTAAGAAGAAAACAAGCGACAAACAAGACGAAACGGATGGGGCAGGGCGTGGGGTGGGGTGAAGAAGGAAAGTGGCCAACACTCAAAGCAGCTGGAGAGGGAGAGCCAAGACGCAGTCGCTAGCGCCCTCACCGGGGTCTGAAAACAACAGCAAGCAGAAAAGACGCACGCAGGCACGCGCGCGCACAATGCCGGCTTCCGTACCTGCAGAGCTTTGAGACTTTTGAAGTTGAGACGACAGCAGCGCCACAACTACGGAGCAAAGCCCTTCCCCACTCCACGCACTTCGCCCACGAACTATATTAAATAGATATAGCCACGCTGACCGTGGAACGACTCACACGTGTAGGTGGTGAGTCTTCTGTTTCTCTTTCTCAACGATCAGTCTAGCGTCGCTGCCTCTGCCGGGCGCGCTACTATCGTATTGAGAGTATTTGCACGCACCTACTTTTCAGTGTGCGTCTATGTATGTTCGTGTGTTTGTATGTGGCGGATATTACTGGCGCACTCCTACCCCACCGATACGCAGACATGCATAGACAAGTCGGTGCTCCTTCCCTTTTTTGCGTTTGTGTGTCTTTTGACTCTAATATGAGTCGTCACCACGCACCTGCGACTACAACAACTAAGAAATAATCCGTAGAGTTACTGCATCGAGAGGCGTCAAAAGCCACCACCCGCACATGCAGACGTACGCATGTGAGGGCAACAATAGCCACGCGGTGGTGATGGTGCAGCGCAGCCGTGTACGTTGAGTGGCGGGAAGAGAAAGAGGAGGGACTTGACAAGTATGCCGATACAAGGTGCAAGAGAGGCGATGAGCGCTGCGGCTCTCGAAGTATGCGCGCGGCTGCGAAGCAAAGGCACCGTGAGCACAGGCGCGGCATCTTGAACCACTCGCAGGATGGAGTGGCACACAGGAACATCTTCGGCACCCTCACGCGATGAAGATGCAAGCCGACTAGAAAGTCGGCGTGCACACGCTAAATGCCTTCAAGCGCACAAGTGACGCAGCGCGCAGACTACCTTTGGCCGCTTTCGTAGCTGATGTTACTTGGCTGTACGATGCTGCGCCTATATGCATGTATAGCGCATATTGTGTGTAGTAAAGCATGAAGGCATCTAACAGAAAGAACACAAACGAAAAGAGGGCTCAACACCCATACCCACTCACCCACACACATACCCCCCCCTCCACACACACACGCACCTCACATGCTTCGGAGGCATCGTCGGGAAGGTGACATGGTATCCTTCCAAAAGAAAAGTGCGACCTCGTTGTGGCAGCTGCGGACACTGGCGAATGCACACGCGCGAAGGACAAACAGGCCGAACAAAAATATCGCTGCAACACGTCCCCATGTGAACGCGTGTATGCGTGCAGGCAGTTGGCTTCAGGAAAGCGAAGCGCTGCGACGCCCCGCAAGCCATCGTAGAAGTATAATTCCTCCTCACACACGAGAAAAGGACACCAAAAACTCGCCGAATAAGAGCGGCGCAGTAGTGAAAGAGAGACATATTAGCCAAGCTCACGGAGTCACTCCTTCTTGCGTCGCTTCAGCGCGGCTCGTCTCCTCCCAATCTCGTCCTCTAGACTGCGGTTGATCAGCCTCCGCCTCTCCAGCTCGCGGGCGGCGGCCTCGACGCAACGGCGAAACGCAGCCACCTCCTCTTTGATGTGCTCCGCGCTATCCATCTGCTCCTGCTTCTTTGCCTCAAGTACTGTCTTGCGAGCGAGACAGGCCTCTCTGGCCTTCTCGATCTCCCTGATGCGCTCATCTGTCGCCTGCAATGACTGCTGGTGTGCCGCGCTTTGCGCCGTCACCTCTGCAAGGGAGCCGATCAGTTTGTTGAGTGCTTCCTGCTCCTCATGTTCTGTGCGGAGCTGTTCGGCGAGAGAGCCGTCAATAATGTCGTGCTGCACAGACAGCTCAGTCGCTGCTACCCGAGCCTTTTCACAGGCGTACCGATGCGCCAGGTTCTTTTCTTGAAAGGCGGCCTCGCGGTACAGTCGCATGAGTGCGCTGTCGTAATAGTAGCGCGTTTTGGCCGGCACCGTAGCCGGTGGACTCGGCGCGGGCTCGTGTGTCGATAATGTGGCGCTTTCATCACACGTGTCGGTGAGAGTGGTGGTGCTTTTCAATTCAGGAAAAAGCTCTGCGAACTCTCCTCCTAATACGGCATCCCTGGCCGCGGCTGGCGCCATCGCCGCGGATGGAGATACCTGAGATGCGAGTTCAAGCAGCGGCTCAAACCGCAGCATGTGGGTGTAGTAGAAATCCAACACATTACTCTCGAGTCCAGACAATACCTCGATTTGCTGCCGGAGTCGACTTTGCGCGTCCAGCTTGTGAGCTTGCAACTTCTTGAAGGCCACTTCATCTTCACACGGACTGCGGCCTCGCTTGGGTTGCCCCTCCGGTTTAACGGCTCTGCGCGAGCTTTCGGACGAAGACGGGCCGCTCAAGCGACCGCAGCTAGGGCCGGCGGGGCGATGAGCTCTGAACATTGGCGGCATACACGTTAACGCATGCTGCTCGTTTGTTATTGTTTCGCTTGTAATCTACGTGTGTGACGCTTGTGCCCGCCATCGACGTCGGCGCAGGTGCGACCCCAGACACACACACACACACACATACACAGACAGAGTGAGGGAGAAGAGATGTAAGAAGCCTTTAGGAGAGACATCAGGGAGAGAAGCAGCAACCATTGCTCATGCCCGTTGAGAAAACGTTTCGGGTGCCGGGTGTAGACATCGTCATGGCACAGAAAAAGCGCAGAAGATAGCGGAGCGGGGCTTTGGGAGGGGAGGGGGGGGCGAAGAAAAGGGTATAGGGACACGCCGCCCGACCTTTCTCCTCACATGTTTTGCCTCCACATACATGAGAGGACAACAGTCGTTCAACGTCTATGAACATCACAACAGCAGCAGCGGCGGCGGCGACAGGGGGCTGATATCATGCCTCTCATCCCATCTCTATTCAACTTTTCACAATATATATATAAATAGATGTCTTCGCTTTGTCCCTGTACTTGTTTCGCGGGCGGGAGTTCGCTACTGTGAGCAATACGACGGCCTCGATCAGTCCATCATCACCATCACGCACACGCACACGCACACGCACACACACACACACACACACACACAAAGAAAAGGAGAGCGAATAATGAGAACAGCGCGCAAGACACAAGGAGAGGGAGATGGAGAGGGAGGAGCAAGCGAGGAAGGAAAGAGTGGGGGGGGAAGAGAGACCAATCAGAGAGGGAAAGACACCAAAGGCCTCCATCAAGTAGGATAGCGACCCACAACAGACGCTGGCAGCCACGCGAGTGGGCACTGGCGTTCGTCAACGTTTAACGGCCCACACAAAGAAAATGAGAAAAGAAACACAGATAAGACGAAAAGGTGGAAAAAGGGGAGGAGAGCGGGCGTGTGTGGGTGTGGGTTGGTGGGAAGCTCCTTGGAGTTAGGTGGGGCGGGGCAAAACTAGCAGAGAGAGACTCTCTCTCTGTGAGAAACACCCACATTCGCGTACGAATGACATGCCGCCACCGGCGTGGGGTCCGCCTTCCTTCTGTCTGCCACACCTTCAGGCCTCAGTCGACAGTGTGCAGAGATGTTATGCACACTCGAATGCAATGATTGGCTTCGGAAAGGGAAGCTTGCAGGCGGCGAAGCGCCCGCGTCGACGGCGCAGACATCTTTGCCGGCGAGGCGCAGTACGCCTGGTGCGACTCCGTGACATCTACGTCAGACTGCAGGAGTGCACAGAGGCTTTGCACTGTCGCCACCAACCGCGTTGCGACATCGCGAGCCAATGCCGCTGCAGCGCGCGTGCGATCCTCTTCGCTGCCCTCCGTGTTCGCGTCCGCCGCCGTCGCTGCAGGGAAGCCTTCGCGGCGGTGCATAGCGTCACTGTCAGGCCTCGGGCGGGCGAGCAGCACCGCGAGTGACGCGACGGTCGGACAGTTCCACTGGAGGGGAGTATCATCTGCCTGCAGATCCGGCGATGAGCGCGAAAAAGGGCCGTGTTGCGGTTGATTCGTGTGCGTACGCATGCCACTCATGGCAGCGCTCTTGCTGAGCGCCCACTGTCTCGACTGGGTTGGCGCCTGTGCGGCACTCGCAGTATCGGGGAAGAGCGACACAAACGTGCGGATGTGCTTGGAGTGAACAGTGCACTCTGTATGATGCGCGCTCAGCTGCGCCTCCACATCCTCCAGCGACTTGCGCTGCAGCTGCACGTACGTGGCAAGCTGTGCCCCCGATACGGGCGTGTCCTTGCCAAGCGTCCGCTGCACCGAGGAGACCAAGCTGAGAACAAAGATGCGGCGCAGAATGTGCTGCAGGATGTTGACGCGTTGCGCCTTGCCGCTTTCCTCCATAGCCGATAGCCTACACTCAACCTTCTCGAGTTCCACTTCCACTTCCTTCGCCTTTACTTCGTGGAGCGACAACGCAGTCCGCACCGCCACGGCTGGCGCCGCCGGCGAGTCCATGAGCTGCTTCTCGACGTAATCGTAGATGCGCCTGCTATCGCGCACGTGCAAGTTGCACGACATGGCGTCGCCCAGCAGGTTGTACCACCACCGCCAGCCCTCACTCTCGCCAAAGACGCTGAAGACCTCTGCAATGCGCTCGAAGGACGGGAGCTCCCCGCACAGACCTTCGCGAACGGCCGCCCCGTCGGCGTCGTCGAGCTTGGAGTCGGTGGGGGTTGCATGACGGTGCTGCAGGGTGATGGCGGGCTGCTGCGCGGTCCACTGAAGCACCTGCCCTTCCACCCACGCCGACACAACCGTCTCCAGAGCGGTGGACGCAGTGGCAGGTGCGTCTGCGTCGGTGGTGGTGCGGCAGCCCTGCTGTTCTGTAGCGACGTCACCGACACTGCTGTCGTCCCTGCTCAGAGCGACGTAGAGCACGCGTAGACAGAGGTAGCGCAGAACCTGGCGGTTGTATGACGACCTGAATTGCGGCCAGTTGATGTTTAGCTCTTCCTGCAGGATTTTATTGTCCATCAGCTCCTCGATGCGCTCTGGCGTCAGCGGCGTCACGGCCGGGGCCGCCGGGCCATAAGGACCCCGACCGCCGCACTGCTTTGACGGCGCGCACATGCCATTCAACATCCTTGTTGTAGCGGTGGTTGCGGCGCTCTGCGCCCTGGCAGTCACGTAGGGCCTTTCCAAAAATTGCAGAAGCGACGCGATAGCACCCCGTGCGAGCATGGTCGTCAGCAGCACCGGCTCCAGGTTCGCTTGCTCCCGCTTTACGGCATCAATGGTCGCGTGCAGCGGCTCATTACACGACGCGGCGGCTGCGGCAATGTCTACTTGCAGTCGCGTGTACACGGCCGCCTGATCCGCCGCGCCCTCCGGCACCTCCATTACTGCAAGGGCGACGCTGTGCACCAGCTCCGTAGTTAGTAGCAGCAGCATACTCAGTGTGTTTCTGATCCAACGACGCACCATCTGCTCGTACACAGAGAGTTGATTGCCTACGTTTTCGATGTCGCTCTGAAGCAGGCGGAGCATCTCTAGCAAGTCGCGCAGTGCGTGCGCTGTGCTAAGCGCCGTCGTCGGCGTGAGATTCGAGGAGTGCCACGCCGACATGATCGCCGGCGAGGCCTGCCACACCCCGACAGCGGGGATGAGGCTCAGGGTGGAGGTGCTCTGCTCTGAGGGGCTGTTGCGAGTGGCGCTGTCGCGCATGGTGCCAAACACGTGCACGCCTTGATCAACGGGCGACGGCGTGAAGAGATGGAGATCGTAAATGGCACGGCCCGCTGTTGCAACAGCCGAAGCGCTTGCAGGGGACGTCGGTCCAATACTTGGGCGGAGGGGCAGGTTCACAAGTGGCGTGGCGATCTCGCACGCTCTGCCCCGGGACAGCGCCGTGACCGAAGCGGCCGCAGCCATCGTGCCAGAACCGTCACTGCAAGCGAGTGCAGACGCTGGCAATGAGAAGCCACCTTCCTTGCCCTTCGCCCCGTCAGGGTGCGCGGTGTGTTCGAGCGGCGCCGGCAAGCTTGCCTCCCCAAAGGTCTGCGAAGCCGCCTGTCCCAGGTCCGCAGCGGTGGCAACGGCGACCGCAGCTTGCGTGCCCCGCCCCGTGGAAGCCAGTGCCTCGGGTGTTCTGTTGAAACTCTGCCGGGCCTTCTCTGTGCCATCCTCTCCCTCGTCACCGAAATCGATACCGTCGCTCTCATTATCGAGAGTGTTTGCGTGGCTGCCAAGCGATCCCGTTCGCTGGATGCCTGACCGTGCGGTCACCTGATCCACCAAAGACGAGTTCCCCGGCGAAGGCCGCTCGAGACGCCGCCAGTCCACGTTTCCCATGCCGACCAGGATCTCTGTGTTGCTGACAGAGACATCTTCGCTCGAGGCCGAAACAGCGAAGCTGCACAGATGCGCGTCAGATGGCCCGCCAGCGGCCGCCACATCCCCGAACGAGGAGGTGATACCGCTGCCTCTGAGTGGGTTCGTGTCGTGCCCGTAAGAAGCACCGCTGCCCACAGCGGCGAGCGGGTTGTCCACCTCGCTCTTGTGGTGCGCCAGCTCCATCATTGCATCAAGGTAGATGGAGCGACCGCGCGAGGTCGACGTCGGCAACGTGTGGGTGAAGGGGGCTGACTGCATAATGGAGTTGCCGAAGCTGAAGAGCGGCCGGTCTCCGCGGTACGGCGGCGGCATGAGCGAAACTTGCAGCGGTGCGTCGAGGATGGTGGAATGCACGACTCCAAGACTCGAAGGGGAAGCGAAGGACGAGGATGCCGCAAGGAAGCTGTTATCGTGACCCAAGTTCGAAAAGCTCAGCTGCGCCGGCGAGGCGCCGTCATTGCCATGCTGCTGGTGTGGCGGCACTAACCGAAGAGACTGTATAGAGGGTGAAATGATACGGCAGCCGCTGTTGTAGGCCGTCGGCGATCCCGATGGGCAGGGCATCGGGCTCGAGTTGGCGTTCCAGTATGAGGCTAGCGGTACTGCGGCCGAAGCCCCTCCCGCGCGTGTGGGTGATGGTGCGTGTACTGCTGGCCACCCGTATCCTGGCCATGGGGATGCGAGGAGCTGCGAGTCGAGGTGGAGCGGGGTGTAGATGCAGTTGACTGTCTTCACCGTAGACGTTGGCGGGGGTGGGGTCAGTGGCGTGGAGCCTCGCATGCGCTGCTGCGGAGCCTTGGGGTTGGCGTGGTTAAAGCTGCCTTTCACGGTATGTTCGGCGCGACCCTGCGGTTGCTGAAACGCCGCTGTGTGTCCCTTTGAGACGCCAAAGTCGGCCTGCCCTGGTCCGTATGTTGAAGCGGATGCGTTGGCCGATGAGGGCAACGAGCTCAAAACGCCGCGGCTCTGATCCTCTGCCCGCAGGCTGTGATAGTATGAGTCGTTGTTAGACGAGGGGCTCACCAGCTCCTGCCGAGGGTCGATGGGGTCGCGGATGGTATGCGCCTGTGGTGGCGTCTCTGACCCAGCTGCCGCGGCTGCGGAGGCTTCACACTTTTCGGGCTCCATTGAGGGCCGAGGGAAGAGGCGACAAGGCAAAGGACTTCGTCGACGAAGGTGCTGCGCACAATAGGAAAAAGAATGCCTGAAAAGCGCCGCAAAACAGATTGTGCTAATAGGGGTACACGCGTGACCGCACAAGGACACAACAAGAAAACAAGATGACGAGCGTGTGAAGGTAGACAAGGGCGAAAAGAGATAATAATCAGAACAACAGCAAGACGAAGAAACAGATAGCGGAAAATGTAACGTCTTGAGTTGCCCTCTCAATTCTCTTGACGTTGTGTCTTCGGATAGAAAGCCGCGCGCACACCCACAAGCACCCACAAGCAGAAGCACCCACAGCGACAATGAAGCACACAAGCAAGCAAACGGCAAGATACACCTTGCTATCGATCAGTGCTGATCATCAGCACAGTTTACAAGAGAGAGAGAACAACCGCAGGAAGAGCACGAGTGAATCAAAACCACAAAATAAAAAGGGAAAGAGAAAGGGGGACGGTGTGTGTGAGACAGAAAAGGAAGGTAAGAAACAAAAGAAAAACGTGGGCGAACCCGCAGCTTTTGCCCACCGCACGCAAAAGTGTAATAGAGAATGGGAAAACACACACACACGTACCTGCACCGAGCAACAACCACAAAGAGGAGAGGGGGATATCAGGAACACGCGAGAAAATAAGGAAAAGAGAAGTTGAGATGGTGCGTGTGTGTGTGTGCGTGTGTGCGGAGAGTGAAGTCAAACGGCACTCGACAGTCGAATACGAGAGAAATGAATCGGACTTACCGGCACCGCCACAGAAACAATGGAGCACGAAGAAGAAATAGCGGAGAGGCACACACACGCGCACAGATACACATACCTGCACACACACACACACACAATCTCAAAAGCGAAAACAACAAAGAATAGGACACCGCGGGACAGAGGCTGGACGAAACGAAAAAAAAAAAACAGAAAGCAGATTGGTCAAGAAAGGGATCTGGTCGCTCTCGTGAGTGCTAGTGAGGTTTGGGGAGGGGGTTGGTGGGAGAGGTGAGTGAAACAAACAAACACACGCCAGACGAAAGTTTCAACAAAAGCGGCTGTGCTGCACGGTCGAAGAGGCCACCGGTGACGAGAACGTTGATAAGCAATGAAGATGAGGAGGAAGGGCGGGAAAGATGGATGACAGCACACGAGCACTAAAGCGCACGCACCCAGTCCACCAGAGTCACAAAAAACGCTAGGTCAAGGGGAAACTCAGGAGCAGCTGTGCGGTAAAGACGAGGCTAAACAGAAAGGAGGGAAGTTGGCACCCGCCCACCCAACACACACCCCTAAAAAAGAGTGCAAGTAACCAAAAACGAATGGGAAAAACAAGGAGAGAGTCAGGGGTGGTGAAGGTTGAGGGAGGAAGGTCGTCGAAAAAGATGCAGAAAATCAAAAAAGAGAAAGGGATGGGTGGGTGGGAGCAGCAACAAGCGCGTCGGCTTCACTGGAGTGGCGTGCTCGGCCTACCGTCCCGCGAGAAGAGATCAGAGACCGCACCAACGGCAAGAAGAAATGAAGACGAAGGACAAGGGGTGTACACGCACCAAACAAGAGGAGCACAGACGCAAGGAGAAGAGCGCCAACAAATAGGGGGCCCGCGTACACACATAAACATATATATTTCTTCTACACGTAAATAGCTACTCTTGTGGATCTCGTTTGGCTTCGTTTCCGTATCGGCTTTGTTTCATGTGAGCGTAGTCGAGTGTCCACTGCACCGAATGCCTCTGTGTCGACAAATATACGCGTGCGTCTCTGCGTCGTCGCTCAGGAGGGTGCGCGTCAATCCTGTTGGCTTTCTGGTTTCCTTTTTTTTTGTTGTTGTTGCTGCCTCCGCTTCCCCCTTTTGTGGTCTGTATGCGGGTCCAGAGAACGAGGCGGGCCAGAGTGAAAGAGGGGAGAAGAGGGAAGAAGGGACCAAGATTGAGCCTCCACCTCGGAGAAAAAAAAGAAGAAAAGGTGCGCGTGCCGTGTTTGATGAGGGTGGCTGGGGGACAGACTCCGATCACTTCCAGAAGCGAGACAAACGCCCCAAACAAAAAAAGAAAAGCAATGAGGTAGTGACCCACACACCAAACAGGCACACCCAGACAAGACTCGCACACGACAAAGACGTTCCTTGCGAAATCAGCGCCTGCTTGAATCGAGGGGACAGACAGTTACAGACAGAGAGGGAGGGAGCACCCTGTGGGGAAGACAGAAGAGGAGCGGAACAGAAAAGAAGGGGACTCTGCTGCCACTCACGCGCGGATGGAAGGAGAGAAAGCGCGAGCAAGTGCGAGAACGAATACGGCGGCGCCTTCAACGACGATCGTCGCGCATGCGGGACGCGCTCGCACTCGAAAATGTGCCTCTACCCGCAAACAGACTCGTGTGACTCTCTCTCTATGTTCGGGTTTCTACAATGCAGTTCCTCGTCTCGCCAGTTTGCTGATGGGTGTTGAGAAAACTACCTTTCTTTTTTTTTTTGGTGGGGGGGGGTGCACCGACACACAGCACTGGCACTGTCTCGTTCCTTTTTTTCTCGGTTGGAGTAGGAGCGGCAGGGCAGGGGGTGGGAGAAAATGGGGTTGGCGGAATGAGCGTGACCCTCTGCGCCCCCCCGACCCAAAACACGCGAGCGGAGAGTTGAGGAGAGACCCCCGTAAAGTAAAGCAATAAATGTAGACGTGTATAATGGGAAGAAGTGGAGAAAAGTGAAATGTATTGTTGGGAATAGAGGGGCGCAGCGAAGAGGGAGAAAGACAGAGAGCCCGAGTGCCACTGATCCGGCGGTTTGCCGTCACGGAAGCGAGCAGAGACTATGGAAAGGGCGCTCAATCATCGACAGCGCATTAGCCGTGACGGTGGCTGTGCTCACTTCCAGTGTCAATGTTTGGGTGAGTGTGTGCTTAGTCCGTCAGATGCAGCGTTTCGTGCTATCGGGGGCTCGATCGTCGTTTGTTGCCTCTAGTGCGCTTTCCAACTGGACATCGTGCCACGGCGGATACGCACTGCACGCCACTTTTCCTTTTTGTATGCGGCATACCAAAGAAAGCGCGTGCAGTGATCTTCACCAAAGGCGATATCAAAACACACATCAGCAAGCAGGTGGAGTGAGATAGAGACGAAGGGAGGGAGGCTTCCTATCAGATCTACCACGCACGCACACACACACACACATACAAGTGCAGTTTCAAAGACCGGATAGGCTGCCTCCCCGCAAGCATCTCCCTCATACGCGCTCCTGAATCAGCAGAGTTGCTGTCCTCGTTGCTGCTGCATAAAAAGCCTGTGACGCGGTTAGCGCATGCAGGCCCGAGCCTTCCTCCTCGCTCTCTCTCCGTTTTTTTTCTTTGTGTGTCTAGAGAGCTGTGAGGATGCACACGTTGCAGGACGCCTCCGAGGCGCCTTGGCAGACGAGCGGGGCGTATGTGCGCACTTCTTCGTCACTGCACATGTCCACAAACTCGTACCAGTTGATGTGATGGGCGAACTCCTCCCAGGTAAGAAAGCCGTCGTGGACAGGATGCGGCAGCGGTGTTCGCTCGCGGCTGCGCAATCGCGCCTCCCGAAGCGCCTCGAGCTCAGCGCAGCGACTGCAGTCGACCTGCGGGAGTGCACAGCCTTCCGCGCCGCGCCGACAAGAATCAAGAGTGGCGCGCACAAAGTCAGATGCACTTTGTCGCCGCCCACTTCCCTCCGTTCTCTGAAGACTGTACCGTGGAGTCCACCGCATCTCTGCCAGCGCGTGTGCCAGCGCGCAACCGCCAAACGCCCTGATCTCTGGCGTCTGTGCAACAGCCATGAAGTCGTGCCACGCGTAGCTTCGAGCAACCTCGGCCACGGTAGCCGTGCGCTGCGAGCTGACCTGCACCACACGCTCAGGGACGCGCAGCAGCCACGATGTCGTCGCAGAGAATGCCTCTTCCATCTCTCGCATATCGTCTGAGACGCGGCCCGCAGAGGCCGAAGCTAAACTGGCCCGCCGCAGGGACGTGGCTGCGCCACGAGAGAAAGAGCGAGTTCCGCCGGTGCCATGGTCGAGCAGAAGATTTGCCGCTCGCCGGCACGGCACGCGCTGCTTTTGCCGCCGCACCGCTCCGCGGCCACCATTGTCGCCTCCACGGCGGTTGGTGTGCTCGTCACCGAAGGGGTGCAGCAGATCGGAGACAAGGCTGCGCACCGTGTCGAGCCCCATGATATTCACCAGGCTCATGTACTGCCCTTTCATCTGCTTCACGTAGGAGTCACGGTAGAGGAACGCAAGGTGCCAAATGGTGTCGCACACGTTGCGCCGCTGAACGGCGTCCCACTGCAGCCGTGAGTCCTGTGTCGAGCCGATGAGGAGGCTGGCTGCACCGGCCAACTTCCAAAGCGGGTCGTCTGCCGCGCCAGGTGAGCGATAAAGCGAGAGGGAGACGAGTAGCGGGTCAACGAGAAGTCGCTGAATTGCAACGACCCGGCTCCAGAGCGGTACACTGGACCTTCGCCGATGCCGCAAAGTCTGACCGCTGTCCTCCTGCGCTTTTGCGAAATGCTGCTTCGCGGCTATTAGCTCCCGCTCGAGGCGGACTTGCCATGGAAAGAGCAGCGCTTGACACGCTTGAGCAGCGCTAGCAGAGTCTATGCGTTTGCACGACGACGATGGCCGTAGAGCCTCCCAGCTGGACACCACCTCCTCAACGTAGCCCATCATGGCTGTGATGAAGCCGTCTTCGATGTGCAGCTCCACGGGTGTCAGCCAAGCAGCCACAACAGAGCAGTAGAGAATAGGCGTGATACGGAGCAGCTTGCGTTCAATCTGAAACCCGCTCTCCCGGTCATCGACGAGCTGCGCGACGACGCGCTGCTTCGCAGACGGCCGCTCATCGTCCACCTGGAAGCTGCGGAAGCGCAGCTGAATCTGCTGAACATCACCCTCATTCGCGTCCTCATAGGACCCTGTCGCCGACGGTCGACTCGCGCCATTTGAGACACGCGAACCCTGTACAAAGGAGAAATCCACTGGTTGGATGGCCAAGAGCAGCATGTCCTGCAGCTGCCCTTCCCGCTTGCCAGTGGTGCGGCACAAGACGTACATGCTGGCGAGGTGCAGCGCAAGCGATAGCTGCGGGAAAGGCAGCGTGCGGTAGACATCAACGGTGGGCTCCATCGTGATACTCACTGCGTAGCTGATGCCGTGCACACCGCGTACACGAACAAAAAGCAGCGATGACGCACCAGTGGCGCTGTCCCCCACATCGAGCTCGCACTGGAACGCGTCGACGGTGCTGGAGCGGCAACCGATCTGCTGAGGGTCGAAGTTGAGCACGCACGACGCTGCAGCTGCCGGTGTTGCCTCTTGCGCGCTGTTCGCTGTCCCATCGACACCGTCGGTAAGGACCCAGAGCTCTACCTCAGCCGGCAGACGCCCGGCTGCGGGCGGCGCGTCCCACGTCCACGCCTTGCGGCGCCGAGGGAACACTGTCGAGACGCGACGCCCTCCGCGCTGCCGGAAGCACACCGTGAAGGAGGTGCGGTTCTCCAGCACCAGCGGCGGCTGCACGGCTTCTTCCACCTGCACGCACATCATGCATCCCTTGTGCTCGTATGTCCTGACGTTGAACACCTTCGCCTCCTCCCGTCTGACGAACAGTTCCTCACCCACTTCAAGGATGTCCTCCGGGCGAAGCGGCGGCAGGCGGTCAACGACACCCTGCGCAGCCCGCTGCCCTGCCCTGGCAGAAGTTTGCGGCCAGTGCTCAGCCAGTGAGCCACGGGTCTGATAAACCAGGTTCACGTACTGCTCCTCCACCGTGTGGATTGCAAACGGCGGAGACCAGAGGCACTGCTCGATGTTGTGCACCTTGTCGTCGCACATCGCAAAGGAGAAAAGCGGTTCCACTCTGCCGTCGGCCATGGCTGGTGCCACGAGGGTGCTGACTACCGTCTTGGTGAAGGGTGCCGCTTGCGCTGTCGGCGCTGGGGGGTGATACCCACCGCTGCTGCTGTGCTGGGAAAACCGCAGCGCGTACGGCGACTTGTTCACCAGCACCCAGCGCGGGAAAATGGACACGACACGGGTGTCGCTATAGGCACGGACGGAGGCCTGATGGCCCATCTCGACGCGGCACGAAAGAACCCACACAGCCCCGCGCTTATGGCGGCTGGCGCAGACAATCACCTGCACTTCTGCCGCCTCGTGGACCAGCAGCGGCTGCGACGACCACTCCGACCACAGCGCCTGAGCAGCACCACCGCTTGTTCCCGCCTCGGTGGGCTCCAGGAGGCGCAAAAAAAGACCTTTGCTTCCGGCGTGGCTTTTGTCTTTGTGGCACAACTCCGCTTGTAGGCTGTGGTACAGAAACGGTCCTGTGTGCACGGCAGCAAGCTGGGTGCCGCCACCGCGCGCGTTAAATTTCCACGGCGACACCGTCGCTGTGCGCTCCGTACGCCCCGACAGCCCCGCTATCGGGACGATGCACCGCTCCGTGTCGCCGTGATGCGGCCTTGTCGTATCGGCCAGTTGCACCGGCACATCGGTCTGATTGAAGATCCAGTGACGGCAGTACAAGGTAACTTCGCGTTGTGCATACTTGATGGCAAGCACAAGGGTTTCGTTGGTGACTGGGTCTACCAGAACGAGTTTTGTGTCACGACGCGTCTTGTCAAGAGGTGCGTGGACGCACGCCGGTGGGTGCTGCGCTGTTGATATGCCGGCCGCTGGCGCGGTAGGCCACTGTGCCAGTGTGACGCCGTTGGGCTGCTGCAGCGACACACTAAGGCACACATCCTCCAGTGGGTCCATCTCGGTTGCTCCGTAGCTTCCGTCCACGCCGACAGCGACGGAGCACACGCATGTGTAGACGGCCGTATCGGGGGATGTGTCAAGCAAAGAGATTCGCCTCCCTGGCTGAGTACGACGCGTTAGCAGCGTCACCGTGAGGGGAACGCCAACAGCGTTGCGAATGGTCACCACAGCCTCTGCTGTGACGATGACGGAACGCAACGGAGAGAGGGACGGGTGGCGTAGCACATCCGCCGGCTGCCTCGCTGCCGCCTGTATACGGAGGAGGAAGTACGTCTTGCCAGGCTGTCCAGACAAAACTACGAAGTTCTTGCCGACTGCGATGCGCGCGACTCCGCTTGCGCCACTGCCGCGGCTAGCACTGCTCCTGCTGCCGTGCACGGAGCTGCACACACACAGAAGCACAGTTCCCGCCAGGCAAGGGAGACTGTCGTACGACATGCCGAGTGACACAATCGAGTCTGCGTCCAGCTGCATCTGGGTAAGTGCGGGGCTTGACGTCGACACCTCGGCAAAGTTGCCTAGAGCCAAGGCCACGCGGCGGCGCAGCACCTGCACAGGGACGCATTGAGAGGATGCCGGGGGTACGACGCCAACTGCGTCGTATGTTCCAGGTGCGTCCACGACAACTTGCAGCAGCGGCATGCTAAGCCGATTCGTGAAGGTGACAAGTGTGTGCAGAAGAACCTGCTTCTGACCCTGGCGCTCAAGTGGGACAGATACGTCGGCGAGGATGTAGCGCTGCAGTGGCCCACTGGTGCCCATAGTTACCCGTTGCACACCAACCGACGCCAGTGTTATCACGGCTCCGCATGCCTTTGACGCCGGCGCGGTAGATGGGCGTTCCTGCTGCTGCTGCTGCTGCACGATGATCTTCTGGTGCTCTAGCGGAAGCTCCTTGCCACGATATCGTGGTAGATTGAACTCCCACTCCTGCCCGACGTGCAGCACGCGCGCACGCGTGGAAGCGGCATCGTCGTCGTGGCTGTCGCTTGCTCGTCGCTGCACGCCCTGCGGATTCTCCACGTATTCCGGCAGCTGAACCACGACATCAAGCCCGATGGTCTGCACCATCTTGAATGCGTGGAAGACGGATGCACTTGCGACACCGCCGTCTGACGTGCCGCGCATGGCCAGCGCATCAACTCCAGCCGACTCGAACATGTCCCGCAGCAGCAGTAGCTGCCGCACGTTGCGCAGCATTTCTGAGGAGAAGCACAGCTTAACGCTGCTCATGCGCGTCGAGAGCCGCGCATACCCTTTCCGGTCGTATAGGTCCATGACAGAGGCGTTCTTGCGTGAGCTGAAGGACACCTTCACCTCTACTGGTTCAAGAACCGGCGCCCACTGTGACCGGGACAGCTCATAGTACTCCAGCTGAAGCACGAAGCGCAGCTCAGCGCTTGTGTGCAGAGACTCGAGTGCGCATTGAGGAGTGTGGATCTCATTGGCATAGAAGCAAAAAAGAGGGGTGTCGTTGTCTTGGCTGTCGTCGATAATGAACAAGCTCACGTATGGGATTTGCAGCAATACGGTGGCCACGGTGGTGTCGGCACCGGCGGAGGCCGCCAAAACATTCCTCGCCTCCCCACCGCTGCGGGAATGGCGTGCCCGCACAAGCGACCCTACGCTCGCCTCGCTGTCGGCTCCGACCGCGTCCCAGCCGCGGTGCAGCGAGGACAAGCCAGACCACACATCCCGACGCACCGCATCTTGCCAGCGCGATGCGGCCGCCTGCGCGTGACGCACCGCCCGTGCCACGAACACGGCGTCGCTGTACCGCACCCGCACCTCAACGCCTGTGCTGGCACTGACGTGGATCGTGTCAAGACGCACCGGCAACCCAGCGGGCCCGCCAGTGCGACGTCTCTTTTCTTCCGTCATCAGGACTTTCATGGCCCAGTCTGACACAAGGTCAGACGTGTCGACAGCGGTGCCGCCGTGCTGCGCACAATACTCACTTCGAACGCCCGCATGCGCCAGGTCAAACGCCCCCGTCAGCTCATCCTCATCGGTTGCAGCGGATCTAGAGTTCACGAGGCACAGGTTCATGTCAGTGTATAGAACGAGGGTGCGCTGAGCCCACGTGGTTGAGGCGTGGCCTGTGCTGGCGCACAACATGGACGCTGTGCCGGCGACCGAGCGCGGCTCCGGAATGCGCAGCTCGACTTGGACTTCGCCGATAAACCGCTGCCACCTTGGAGAGGCTGCTTCTTCAACGGCCTTGGTGGACTCCTCGGCTGCGGTGCGCCGCTGGTGATCCATCTGCAGAACCGCCGTGCGGACAACACCGGCAGCGTCTCTCTCCAGCGCGGACGTTGGCGGCACTACGCTGCAGGTCTCAGGATCGATCACAACATACGAGCCGTTGCCGGCGGCGACGTACGCCTCGATCGACAAGGCGGTCATGCACACGGTGGCGTTCATGATGCGCAGTGTCACGCCTTCCTCGAGAAAAATGAGCTGCCCGTGCCGCGAGGCGTTCATGTGAATCGTGTGACCATTGCCATAGAGGTACACGAGGCTGTAGAGCTTGTTGGTCACGCGCAGCGGCGTCCGCTCCGACAAAAGCAAATCCTCGCTGAGCCACAAATCCTGCTGCACCACGCGCTCTTTTGCCGACTGGTAGCCTGGCACGGTTACCTGCAGGTACGGGGTGTAGAGGAGGTCTACCCACGCCATCATCGGCACGGCCTCAACCGTCACTGTGACTTGCCCGGCCTGCAGCGCGCCTCTGTACGCCTTGGTCTGTTCCTCCTGTACGACACGTAGCGAGCAAGACTTGCGAGCTGCTCGTGTGGCGGCCCGGCACGAAGCCGCCGTGACAGCAAGGGTGGGAATCACGTTTTCGGTGCCGAGGAGGCAGCTGGCCAGCGTCACAACCAGCCGCAGCGATACCCCTCGCTCGTTGAGGTCATCGTCGGCGTCCGCTATGCCGGACCAGTTGTGCTGACCAGCGTAGTAGGCTGCATTGAGATCGCTTAGCTCAAAGTACACTGCCGTTTGATGGCCGGACCCATCATCGCCGTTGCCCGCGTGCACGCGCAGACGCAGCGAAGAAAGATGGAAGAGGAAACACCTTGCCTTGGATGGTGAGTTCGTTTGCCTGTTGCGGTGCTGTTGCGATTTCTGCGGCGCGGCTGTCGCTGTCAGATCGGGTGCGGTGGCTGCGGCTGCGGCTGCTATGGACTGCGACGCCGACGAGAAGTACTTCATAATGGCTGCCAGGAAAGATGTTTGCTGAAGCGCCACACGGAGTAGCGCTGTGTAGTGGAGCTGCGTCAGCGTCAGATGCAACGCATCCATGCCAAGGCGCCACTCCTCGATGCCGCCTGTGGCGGCAGCAGCGGAGGACTCAAAGGACTGCCCACTCTGCATCAGCTGACGCTGAACACGGATGCCAAACCGCTCCACGAGCACTGTGCCGTTCTGCATCCCTTGGATGGCAGAGATGGAGATGCTCTGAAGATGCAGTACTGTTTGAGCACCGTCAAAACACTCGCGCTCCTGGATCACTGAGTTCCAGGCCACTGATGCCGCCTCCGTGACGATCACCAGCATCTCCTGTTCGTCCACAGCTCGCAGAATCGCCGCCTCAAGGGATACAGAGGGGTATCCTGGCGTGGCGGACACAGCCACTTCCGTTTCACCTACAAGCAAAGCAATACTCCCACTCTGCAGTTGCAGTGCATAGCTACGATGTAACGCGGATGTCGCCGTCGTGATGATAGAATGAGGTGACGCAGGCGCTGCGCTGTCGCGGAGCCGCGCCGCTGCGCACAACTTCACCTGCGTGCACACGCCATCCAGCATCGCTGCCGCGTGCATCATCGAAGGTGCGAAAAGCCACAGCGGCTGTAAATCGAGGATAACCTTGCACTGCATGGGTGCATTCTCCAGCGCCACGTAGAACACGTCACTTTCCGGTGATGCCGCCTTTGTTGGCAGTGCGCTGTCGTGTTTCGCCGCCGGCAGCTCTCCGAACAGCTCATCGAGCAGGCTGGCGTCTTTCGGCTTCGGTGGCCCCATCGGCGAGCCCGACGCTACGCGTGCGTGCGGTGATGCGTGACGACGGGGCCGAGGGAACGCCGCCACGGGCGCTTGCCACTCCGTCGGTTGTTCCAGCGCGAGCGGAATGGCCGTCACGACAGAGCCGCCGCTGCTGGTGTCTTCGAGCACGCAGCGAACAAGTCGGGCAACCCGCACCATCGCATACGACGCATTCGGATTCTTGCACAGCTCGACTTGCACCCTCGATATCGCACAGCTCAGCACAAGTGCCGGCGTGCTAGGCGTGGGTGCTGCGGAGCTGGGGGAGTATGCGGGCACGGCAGAGCATGGAATACGGCACTCGAGATGTTGAAGGCGAATGCGCCCCACTTGCTTTGCCCGCCCGTCACTGGCGTTACCACCACTGGACTCGTGAGAGGGTGTCGGTGTCCTGGCTCTTGACGCTGACGGCGGTGCCTGGTCCATGTAGCGGAGGAGGCTCGCACGCAGCTGCCGGTCGTCAACGACCATTGCCCGGAGAATTACGACTGCCTCGCCGTTGACAGTGGCTGTTACCGCACCAAACGACTCCACAGAGAGGAAGACCGCTCTCTCTGGAAGGGCCGCGGTGCCAGTGGCGCTTGTCGAGTCCACCTTGGGGGTTACCAGCCAACGCCAACTACACTGCACCCTGAGAGACGCGGCTGGCGTAGCGGCGGCGCTGTGCAACGGTGCCACCTGAAGAATACATAGCCCATCGCTTTCCGGCAAGTCTGATGTCGCCGTACTCGGCGCGCCGCAGCCGAGCCACACCTGCTGCGCTGCGAAGGAGCAACTCAGCTCTCCGCTGGCAGAGCGCACCGCAGAAGCAGTAGCGTCGTTGAGCCGCAGCAGGCATTGCATAGACTGACCGCCACTGTGGCTGGAATTGGACCGCGACGTGCTGATACACAGCGTCGCCGCTCCCTTCACACTCAATGTCCACGTGCTCTCCTCCGCGACCGCCTTGAGCAGCGAGGCAGGTGAAGACGCGTCTACCGCGTCTGACTCCATCTCCTTGCCGAACGCGGTGGGCCGGAAAAAGTTGGCGTGGACGACGTCCATCACGTGCGTGAGATCGGCGCTCGAGCAACGCAGAACGCACGACTCCGTCCGTGACGGTAGGACCACCACAAAGGACTTGCGCCGCGGTCCGCCGGCTGCCCATAAACATCGCGCATCGAACACAGAATGAGCGATATTGACGTGCCAACTGGGAAAGCGCCACTGAAATGGTGCTCCCGAACTCGGCTGAGCATGAGAGATGAACATGTCAGAGGAGTGGATGTCGTATACGATGTCTACCGCTGTTGCCGCCGGTGACTGGTCGGAGGTGGAAGACGAGGCTGGAACTTGCACACGGTCGGTAAAGAGAAGGTGCGCCGCCGCGAGGAGGAGGTGGGGCGCCGGCGATGGCAGCGGCGCAGAAGTGACCGCTTGCGCCAACCAGTCTACCTGCCTCGGCGTCTGTAGCACGACCGATTTCAGGGTCACAGACTTACGCACATGCGTCCACGACACAGCCGCCGTGGCCTTTTCAGGAGCCCGCCACGATAGCGGGGGGCAGAGCAGCGCCCCCGCGCAGAACCAGCACGGCTCCCGCACCACCACCGCCGAGGCGCGCTCCACAAGACCCTCTCGAATGGATCCGAGGAGATGCATGAGCAAGGGGTACAAGAAGAGCAGTCGCACACGACGCAGCTCCAACTTGAGCTCTTGCTGATCGCGGATGCCCATAACACAGGCACCCTCGACGTCCTCACCACCGCCGTCCCTTCCGCACAACCAATCGGAGAAAGAGAGCATTGGCGGTAGCCTATGCCGCTTCCAGTCTACCGACAGTTTCGCGCTGTCGACGCGTGATTCACTGGGCGTGGAAGCGCCGTCCGGCTGCATGAGTGTGACCCAGTTCGCCTTGCCCGGCACAGCCCCGGTAGCTGAGGGGCAGCACCACTGCAGTTGTGGGCTCTCGGCGGTCATCCGCACGTGATCGCATGCTTCTGTCGTGCACCACTCCAGGACCGGGCCAAGCGCTTTGAATCGAAGCACAGGAATGTCCCTAGACACCATAGGCTCGTCCGCAGCGCCTTCGAGGTCCACGTTTACCTGTAGCGCAGGCGCGGTCACGTCGACATGAGTACACAGTGCGTTGCCACCGCACTCGCTGGCTCCACCCCACCCCACCTCGACATTCGTGGTGATTCTCGAGCTCACGTCCGCGCCTTCGCCTACTTCTTCCTTCCGCGTGTCCTCGTCACTACCAAGCGACCGCCACCACGGATAGCCGGCAATGACTTCTGCGCCAAACAGCCGGTTCGTGAGCAGCCCTATCGTGTCCCAGAACGCCTCACCGCACTCCAACAGAGTTGGGCCGGCCCGCAGACACATCCGCGCGGATGGTCCGACGCGCATGGTGCACCGCCTCGAAGATGGCAGCGGCGACGGGCGCCTGTAGTGCACAAAACGCATGAAAAACGCGATGGAGTCTCCTGCGGTCCGGCTGCCGCTGATGTCGTTCGTGGAAGAGCTCGATGGCACGCTCACATCGAAAAGTTTCACATCACTGTCGTGCGCCGCATTACCACCGAAGCGGGCGCACAACGCCACGCTAGTTGCAACGCTGAGTTCGTAGCTCTGCTTATCACGGTAGCAGTCGTGGCGCAGGAGAAACGGCGTGAAAGATAAGACTGCGTCGCGGCGAGGGGATCGACAGGCATCGGCGGAGTCGCTGTTCGTCTCCAAAGCATGCAAGCACACAGCAGGCTCGCTTCCTTCGCACGTCATGCGCAGCGAGGGAAAAGATACCGTCACCCCGTAGAGGGGCTGCTTGCGTAGCTCTGGTGCTGACACGGCGGTGCTGTAGCGGGCCTGCACGGAGGGGCGAAGCAGCAACGGTGGCTTAGCTTCAGACACACAGCAGCGGCGCAGCGCCGTCGCGAAGGCGCGTGCCTCGGCATCGCTGGCGCACTGGAAGGCGACGTAGCGACAGGGAACCGCCTGCGTGTGCGCAAGGACGCGACTCAGAGCCTTTCGAACCTGCTCCTGTGAGGGCGCGTTGTTGTCCCCCTCTACCGCGTTCCCTTTCTCCAGCCACGCGTTGACAGCCCGCTTCAGCCAGAACGCGTTTTCGAGGAGCGCCGGCGGCACCTTCAGTTTGTCAAGCAGCAACCGCTTTGCATCCCGGTAGCCGCTTGCCAGCGCTTCCTCGTGATTCCTGCCGCCCTGTGAGACGTAAAGGTGCACACAAGGCCCTGCGGTGACACTAGCAGCGGCCGTGCCCCCAGAATCGTTCTCGCCGTCGAGGAGGACGTGCGTGCAGCCGTCCTGCAGCGTGTAATACTGCGCCGGGAACGTTGACCGTTGCGCGTGGTAGACAACACACACGCCAAGACGCACGCTGACTCGCTGAGGAAGAGAGACAGCGGCCGCCAACGTGGCGTGCTGCCGTGCTGCAGAGAACGGATGCAGCTGCTTGTAGCGCGACTCCAGTTCGTCTGCTGCGTGCGGCGGAGCGTCGTCATCGACGTCGCCGGCAGCGCCTTGACCCGCATGCGCAGCGGGCCAGAACCTCTTTCCTGTCGTGTGCGGAAGCACGCGCACGCGACACATGTAAACGGCTTTGCTCTCTGGACTTT
Source organism: Leishmania infantum JPCM5 (assembly GCF_000002875.2). NCBI lineage: Eukaryota > Euglenozoa > Kinetoplastea > Trypanosomatida > Trypanosomatidae > Leishmania > Leishmania infantum. Next base: position 634,889 of record NC_009418.2, read on the forward strand.
GCGCCGCACCCATTTGTCGGGCACCACGCTCCTGAATATTAAGCTCGACCGATGCTGCCAAGTCTGCCAGCATGGTACAGGCGGTCGTGAGCACCGAGAGGCTGGTGCGCGACCATGTCAGACTGACGGCATCGCTGGAGGACATGCGAAGGCTCCACTGAGGCAGATTGGGGTGGCATCGCCCCAAAAGACTCCGCTCTACCACCGCGGCGATGGCCGTGTCAGGCAGCAGCACGCCCCTCTCAATGGAGAGCGGCCCGTCAGCAGAAGGGTCGTTTCGTGGGAAGAACACAGAGAGACGCGCGGCGGCCATCCGAACGTGAAAGCAGTCGATCCAATCCGTGTCAAGTGAGCCGAGCGCTGCAGCGGCGGTGGCCTTCGTCGTCGCGGAGGTGCTTGCGTTAGAATGATCCTCGCTTACCTCCCTGCGCAAGCGCCCCTGCAGCTGTAGGCGGTGCACTGCATCATTGCGCAGACACAATTGCGTCAAGGCGAGCTCGCAGCCCTGGACCTGTGGTACCTCGGAGAGGGAGATGTGCACGGCATCCACTGCCACCGACCAGTCAACGGAACGCTGTTGCTCCACCCTGCGCCGCAGAACAACGAGCCGCGCGTCCTCATCTGTCGCACAGCGCTGCTCGGCGTACGTCATGCGCGGTGACACAGGCATTGCCAACGCTGTGAAGTCGCCATCAACGTTGGCATCTATCGGGGGTGATGTATAGACTTGTGCGTCGCCCAAACTGTCACTAGCGGCCGAGTGCGACAGCGCTGTTTCGGGCCACATTACCGTAAACAAAAAGTCGCTCAAGTGACGCAGCGGCACAACATCAATGACCACATGCACGAGCGCCAGCCCAACGCGCACGCAATGGAGCGCCGATGCCCGAGACGTCAGCTGCTGAGCAGATCGCGCTGTCCACTCCACCTTCACAGCGGCGTGGCGGTGGCACTCGTCCGGCACGATAGACCAGCAGGACTCGAGGGGAGAGAAGGTGCGCAACCGTGATTGGTGCACCGATGCTTCTCGCTCGGCCATATTCGCAGCTGATGTGCGCGGGCTGCCAGCGCCGCTAGTGCTTCGAAGAGGACACGACAAATCGCTCTGTGAGCCATCCTGCTGCACGCCTGTACGACATATGGCGAGAATCACCTCCTCTGTCGGCGCATGCGTGAACTGCCGGGTCTCCGGCGCGGCGAGAGAGGCGGCTGTGATGGAGAAGCGCTCCATGGCTCCCCAGTAGTACGCAGCCCCCAGAGCCGACCCACTAGCAGCGCTGACTCCTCCCCACTCGACACCTGCCTGGAGGGTGTGCAGTGCCACTTGGGCAAGCGTTTCGGGTGCTGTGGTGGAGGCCGCGACTTTACCTCTAATGAGGGATGGTGTGCTTGGCGCACTCAATGCTCTGCTCTGCAGTTCCACCCTGAGCTCCTTGGCGTGGAGGAAGACGACACAGCTGGGGACGCTGCGATGACGGATCGGTTTTTTTGATAGGTCCGCGGTTGCTGGATCGGGAGTCGACGCAGTCAGCGATGTGTCGGATCGGGAAAGGGCCTTTGCCTCCTCAGGGGACATGCCGAGCTCTTGTGCAATGACTGCTCGCTGCGCATCTGTCCATTGCTCAGCCGTCATGAGTTGCACGAGTTCCCGCAGCTCGGCACGGGCCTCCTCACTCAGGCCGTCGTCGGCGGCACCGCTGGCGCGAACGCTTGCCGAAGCTGTCGGCTGCGACCCCGAGCGCCAAAACGAGAACCACCCGCCTTTCACCACTGTGGCGAGCAGCTGAGCGGGCGGCGCGCTGGGGCGAACAGGGCTTGGGGTGTCTGTCTCACCTGCGCTGGCCGCTGCCCTCTTCTCACGAAGCAACTTTTCATACTCGACGCGCTCCACGCTGACTCGCCTCATGGCGAGTCGCTTCCCGAGCTTTAGCACGTCGATCGACAGCTCGTCCTCTAGCGCGACCAGCTCCACGTGCTCGTCCACCGTCAGGGGCTCCAGCCATCCCGTTGCCCTGAGCGAAATTCGTTGTTGCCGCAGGTACAGTCGCATGTATCGATCACGCTTCTGCTTCATCGAGGTGTAGGCGAGCCACGAAAAAGGCGTTAACTTGCCAGCGGACGCCAGTGCCGCGGTCCTGTTATTTTGAACCTGCTGTCGTACCGCGTCCAGAGTGTATCGCCACCACGCACGCGGGTTAGCTCTCAGACGCTCCCCGATAGGACGTAGCCGACGAAGCGCCTGCCGTTGTCGCACGTGCACCAAGTACTGCACGAGGCCATAGCACGTTGTGCACCTCTCGCTTGTGATGGTGCACGAGCACGCGTCATCCATGCGCACGGCGGCCATGTACTGCGGGGTCGAGACGTCCGTGTAGACGGGCTGGTAGGCAAGCTCCACTGCCACATCGAACGGCTTCAGTAAAGAGAGTTCTCTTTCGTTGCTCGTGCTGGTGCGCAGCGAGGCTGCGAGGCCGCGAAAGGAGATGAGCTGCCGCGCCACACGCTCCCCTGGGGCGACGAAGGCCGGCTCAAAGCGCTCGTTGCACCCGCGCGTTTTGATCTCTTTGATTTGAAAGGAGAGCGACGCCTGCTGGGCGGATAGCGGCACCGAAGCGTCTATGTGCGCGCTTGGCGAGGGTGGAGAGCGCATCGAGTGCGGCGGATGCCCCTGCGGTGGCTTCAGCGTTGATGCTTCACCGACGACCCCGCCTGAAACCACGTCATCGCCACCTGGGGCTGCACAGGCGACGCAGGATGTGTAGTGCACCCACACCTCTTCCACCTCAACGCGAATGTTGTTCAGAATGCTGGCCTTCAGGCGGGCGGTAAAGTTGCTGTCGCTGCTATCAGCCGCGTCGGCTGTCGGCGGCGGCACCGAGGTTGGCGCCGGTGCAGAGTTGCTTGCCTGCGACAGGTCTTCGCGGAAAGCCATCAGAAGCGCCTCATCCGTCGCGGCCAACTCTCGAATCTTGCGTGCGCGGGCCTCTCTGACGTCTTGGTCGATGCTATAGCCAGCGGTTTCTTTGTCCGCGAGAATAAGCTGAGCCTTTCGAATCTGCACCACCACCGATTCTGATCGCAGGCGCGTCCAAGGAATGACAATGGTCAGCTCCTCGATGGTGCCCATGAGCACACACACAGGCACGTCCAGGAAGCGCAGTGCGTCTTGCCGCACCTTCAAATTCCGCATATGCACGAGGCCATTCCACACCGACACCTTGACGTGTTCGCGATCGATGTTTTCAAAGTATTCCCCCAGGTGGGAGGTGAGAAGATCGGCGACGAGCTTGTTAAACATGACGCACAGGCCGCTGATCAGATTAGAGTTGTGTATGTGTAGGGGGTAGAAGATGTGAGAGGGTTAAAGAACCCCCGAAGGGCAGATGGCATGAAGCAGCGCAACTCGTGAAGGACTGGAAGGCGCAAAGAGACAGAGCGAGAGAGTACAGAGAGGCGACTGGCCCACATCAGATCTTTACTGTGCACTGCGACCGGTCGCCGACTTACTCACTGGTCCAGCAGGAGAGAGAAACGACACCCCCAGAGAAGAGGCAAACAGGGCGCGATGAACGTAAGCACGGGTATCCCAGAAAGCCCGACAATAAGGTGAAAGGGTGGTGGCGGTGGTGTTGGTGTCGGGGAGGGGGGCTTGGCAAGTGGTATGCAATGGCGGCCACCTGTTTCCCAAACACGTGCATCGTGGGGGGGGGGATGAACAGAGCAAAGAAGGACATACAAGCAAGGAAAAAAAGGTCGTGCCTTGTGCAGCCTCGCGGGGTGCGCTGATGTGCGTCTGCGATTACGTTTGCATGAAAGGCCAGGCCCGAGGGCAGGACAAAAAAAAGAGAGCGAGAGACATGCAAAGCAAAGCAAGCGGCGCAGAGGCGCACCATCTCTTCTTGAAGAACGACGCCAATGACCTCGCCACGACAGAAGCAAATAGAAACCAATACTGTGTGTAGTGCGACACAAGGAGAGATGCGCAGGGGCCGGCTGGGAGGGGGCCATCGCAAGGGATGGGAGGTTCCCTGAAATCAGGCGTGCAGGAAAGCATCACCAGAGAGGATAGCGGAGAGTGCGGATTGGAGAATGATGTCCGCAAATGGATCTCAGTGGGAGAGGAGAGACTACTCACTGGCTCGACAGGGGGAGGGAGGGGGAAGCGAGCAAGAAAGGAGAGCCACACCTCGTCTACTTGCTGAGGTGGACGATTTCGCTGCGCTTGCCCAATCCTTGTGTCTCTGTATGGGTTCTTCCTGCCGGTCTTAGCGGCGTTGCACAACGCGCCAACAGTCGCCACACACCTTTCCGCTGCCATCAGATCCGAAAGGGAAAAGCGGATGTGTCTCGTTTCCTCTTGCTGCGCATTGCTATCCTTTTGCCATGCCCGTGATCTGATGGTAAAGGGGAAGGTATGCGCTTCACCAAACAATCAAATACCTTCCCCTTGCCCGTTCCGTCTCACACAACAGCAGGTGAGCCACATGTCGAAGAGGAACAACATGCAAATCACGGAGGCATACACTGGAGAAAGCGATCTTGATAGTTGCGTATCCCCGGTCGACACCTCTTGTCACTTGATGATGGTGTGCCTGCGTGGTAGTCTGTCGTGAAATGCCTGCGCCCAAGTATCTGTGCTCCTTTTGAGAGCCCACCAGCACCGACAAACAAAGAGCCTGCCATCAGACCTGCACACAGATACACTCGCACCGAAATTTCTATCTGCCGTTATGCGTGCTTGGTGAGTGTCTGCAAGTATGGGATGATTTGCTGTGGAGAAGGGGGAGAGGGAGGGAGAGGGGAACGGGCATTCCGCAGCATAGCATACAGAAGATGCACTTCGTGTTGCATAGGTGAGGGAGCGACCATAAAGAGACATCGAGTATAGTTTGCACACAATAGGAAGGGGCAAAAACGAAAAAGAAAGTGATACACACGTGACAAAAAACTTTATATATATGCATGTATGTATATGTGTATGCGTACACATGAATGCGTGCATGCCCCCTTACACAACAAGGGAATAAGGACGACAACATCATAGGCGGGACGATCCTTCTCATCCCATCCTTAGAAAGCATGGCTACATTCTTATAAAACAACACAGAAGAGGGGGGGGTGCGAGGGCGAGATCGCACAACAGCACATGCAAGAACGAAGCAAGCAGAAGCAAGCAAAAAAAAAAAAACGACATACACAGAGGCGATCGTGCCCAACACGGTAAGGTATTCGGGCTGAGCCCTGACGCGTGTTCATGAGGAATTCGCCGCAAACGAAGTGACGTAAGGGCGCGAAAAAAAAAATGAGCGCTTGATCCGAGACTCAGTACGGCGAATGCTCTATGACCTGCGTTGAACTTCTCTTCCGTGCTCCCCCCTGCTCTGCTCTGTCCGACTCCTCGGTCTTTGGTGCATCACGCACGGTAAGCTCGCTGCCACCACAATTTCATGCACCCCTCGCAGAAGACGTCTAGAAAAACTTTAACAAAATACAGCAGCAGAAGGTGGGCCCAACGTGAGCAGAAGTAGCAGAGAAGGCGGGGGAGGGGGGTGATCAACGCAAGGATAGCAGCAGAGGGACCACCTGAACAGGGAAGAGAAAGAAGACACAGCGAGTGAACGAAAACCTTCAACTCCTCCGCATCATCGTCATTGACGCAGAGCGTTGCGCTAAGGAAGGCTGTGCTACATAACCGTATTTGCCGACCGCCTACTAGGCGGCTACCTTTCGAGTACTCAGAGAGCCCTCGGCGAGCCGGCAGAAGAAAATCTGTGTGTCACACCACAATTTGAGTGCCGTGTCTCTGGACAACGAGTTCACGAACAGATTGTCATCATCGACAACAGATACGAGGGATGCGACTGGCTGCGGCTCCACATCAAACACATCGAGAGCAGCAGCACGAATAGTGCCTTTTTTGAGAGCCTCGATGATGTCAGCTTCGCACACCGACATGCCACGGCCAATGTTGATGAAGACGGCGCTCGGCTTCATCTTTGCAAAGAACGCCTTGTCGAAGAAGCGCCTCGTGTGCTCCGTGCCAGGCAGCACAGAAACGACAAAGTCGGCCTCACGGATCGACTCGTCCAGCGCGTCATTGCCGCGCACCATCACACCAAACTTGTCCGTCTTCTTGTCGCCGCTGCGACGGATGCCGGTCACCTGCATGCCCAGCGCCACCGCCTTCGCGCCGCAGGCTTCGCCGATGTTGCCGTAGCCGATGATCACGAGCTTCTGCCGCCGGAGTTCAATGCTGCTGAAGGGGTCCCACTTCTTCTCATTCTTCGAGGCAGCCAAGCGCCATGGGAGGCGATTGAAGTACAGCATGCTGAATACGACGTACTCTGCAAGAACGTTGGAGCAGCAGCCCTGTGCGTTGCAGAACAGGATGCCGGAGAGCTCCTGCTTCAGCTCCGAGAGCTTGTACGCGTCGACGCCGGCATATAGGCTGTAGATGAGCTTCACGCGACGCTCCTCCTTGTCATAGTCGTCGCAAAAAT
>NC_009418.2:641489-708880 GCF_000002875.2 Leishmania infantum JPCM5
GGAGGCCGATTGAAGTACAGCATGCTGAATACGACGTACTCTGCAGAACGTTGGAGCAGCAGCCCTGTGCGTTGCAGAACAGGATGCGGGAGAGCTCCTGCTTCAGCTCCGAGAGCTTGTACGCGTCGACGCCGGCATATAGGCTGTAGATGAGCTTCACGCGACGCTCCTCCTTGTCATAGTCGTCGCAAAGATCCTTGATGACAGCGTGGGCGCAGCTCCCCGAAACAACCATGAAAATGCCATCGTTGTCTGCCTTCACAGAAGCAAAGCAGCTGACATCGGTGCCGCACACGATTGCGGAGATCCTGCCCTCGAGCTGCTTCAGAACATCACACACCGCACCGCAGAGGTCATCATCGACGCAGACGCAAATGGTAGGGGCCATGCTGCCGACAGCGGAAGCACAGAATGGGCAGGAGCGTCGGAGGTGGAAGTTCGCAGGAAGGCCGGGAATGGCGGCGAGCGCACCTCTCTAGGTAGGAGGTTTTTACGGATAAAGGAACAAAGAGGAAAACAGCGAGAAAGAGAGGATAACACCAGTCTTGCAGACCCCTAGAACAAGAACAGAAGGCAGAAAACGGCAGAGACACTACAGGCGCCGTGGCAGTCAAAGGAAAAGAAAAACAAATCGAGTAAAATGTAGGAAGCGACGCGGGTATCGTGCTAGTGGAGGGATGTGCAGCCGCGTCCACCGAAGGGCGAGCGTACAAATGGGAAGGGAAAAGAGTAGCCGGTGACAGAGGCGAGAGCAAAAACAAAAAAAAAGTCAGAACACCGGATATGTAGACGATGCCGAAATGGGTACCGAATCACGTGATACCGAGACGAAACGGAGCGAGAGGGGCGTTCAGTGAGGTGAGAAAGCCTTCTCGATGTGAATGGCACAAATGACAAGAAGAGCGTGACAAGTGTAAAGATGTCGGCGACGAGAGAGAGAATGTCTGCTTGTGTGTGGTAGTGGTGGTGAGAAAAGAGAATTTGAAGATTCGTGAACGGAGGCGGAAGAATGCCAACGATGAGCATGATTAAGTTGCATTTTTCACGTCAAGCGACCTGTTTGAGCACGGCGGCATGTGTACGATTCCAGCTTGAGAGCAGAACGAGAAGCGGCAGCTGCAGCAGCGTGTTCCATAGTTTCCGCCGTCGAGCAGGACGTGCACATCAGTCTCGCAGCCACAAACGTGCCACCATGCGGCACTGGTAGGCAGTAGCGGTTATCCTGCACCTTCACGGTCGACTCTTTCACTTCGTATTGCCCAAGCGGCGGAGAAAGATCTTGGCATACGCATATCAAGAAAGCGAAGATGAAGGCGGTTCTAATGGAGAGCAGAAGCCGCACATACGCGGCATTCCGAATTTCTGCTCTCCGCTTTCATTCGCGGTAGCACGGGCACCGGCACAGAGTAGTCTTGAAGGAAACACCACATGAGAGGGGGGGGCACGACTCACATAGGCCCAATGTGGCCCAGTGAGGTAGTGTACATCAAATAAACACAGACAAAAAAGAGATTGCTGGAAAAACGCCACAACAGCGGGCGCACACTCCAAAGGCGGCGATGCAGACCAACAACAACGAGAGGTAGAGGGCATGCAAGCCCGGGGAGAGGCTTCTGCGGAACCCTGCGAGGAGGGGGCACGGTCCGCGCGCCGAAGGGTGAAGCTCCACGGAGACACGTCACAGACGAAACAAAAAACAGCCAGAAGTCGCGCTGTGTGCACCGCGACAGCCCTGGCGCTTTTCCCTGCGGCTAGTAGTCATCCTCCATGTAGTGGACGCGAAGGCACGTCTTGTGCATTGGGTTGTCGCACGACTTGGTCATCTTGCCGACGCACTGGCTGCTTGTCAGCGGGTAGGCCTCTAAGTTGTCAAACACGTACACCCCAGTGGCGTCGATAGAGACGTTTTTGGTGGTGAGCAACCGCTCTCGCTCCGCAACGCGGCCCATTGGCAGCAGCCGCGGTGGCGCGTATTTGCTTCCGCTATTTGCCGCGGCCCTCTCGCCGCCAGAGTCACTTGTGGAGGTCTGCGCGTCACCTGTGGAGTACCGGGTGGAGAGCATAGTACTGGCCATGGACTGGAGGTAGGCTACCTCTCGCTGCACCGCTGCGGAAACCTCATCGGCGCAGGAGCCGTTCGTTAAGGTGCCACCGTGCCCGCTGCAGCTGACGGTAAAGCCCATCGTAGACCGCTGCAGCGCCGCCGTCTTGTTACGACGCGTCGAGACGCCGGGCATGTCGAGCACTTCGTCGTTGGTGTAGACTTGCCTTTTCCGGTCCGGGAGCGCCAGCTCAGACGTTGCGTAGCAGTAGGTCTCGATGTTGCCAATGTCGCCGTGGTGAAAGAGAAGCATGCGTGGCGCTTCGGCGGCAAAGCAGCCGGGCGGCTTCGCCTCCGCGGTTTGTGCGGCTGTCAGTGACTTGTACGATGCGTTGTAGGTTGTGCTTGGGTCAAAATCGCCAGTGCCGCTGGTGGCGGGGACCGGCTGACCGAACTGACGGCGGTCCTCATCCCAGTTGTCGAGCAGGGTCGCGCAGTGGTAGGCTGACTTCACGCTCTGCTCACCTGTTTCCAAGACGGGCATTGCAGCTGGCGGTAGCGAGAGACGCGGATGTAATGGTATGCGCAGACACAAAGGTAAGTCGATGTGGAGTGATTAGGGTGGACAGTCGAGCGGGTGTAGGAGAGTGAGCTGTGGAGCGCTGAAATGGGAGAAGGGGGGAGGAAGGGTGCGGTAGCGCTTTACAGGAGTGCACGCGCTGGCAGGCCCGACCAGGCAGCCAAAGGGACAGGAGGAGGGGCGGGGGCGAGCGTGAAGTGCATGTGTTGCCAAATGGCGGGAGTGACGCGAAACAATGACAGGAGGAGAGGGGAGGGGAGCATGCTTGTCCATCATCGTTTGAGTTCAGCGAAGGACAAGCAAAGGCCTAGGCAGGGGCACTGCTAGGGTCGCGTACGCAGGCGAGCGAGAGGCACCGTAGAGTTGCGCGCCTTTTGCTCGGGGCTAGGAGCTTGCACCGGTAGGCCTCATAGAGAAAAAAAAACGTCAAGGCTGATCAGCGCGGTACGAGGGACCCCGGTGGGAGGCGGTTCCGGAAAAGGGTGGGTGCGCCAAGCTCCACGTCCTTCACCAGCTTTCTTGACCTTTCCTCGTTCCTTTTTCGTGAGGATACACCGCGCCGGCGCTGCTGCTTTCAGCGCATCCCTTTCTCCTCTCGCTCTACCCGCCTCAAACACAAGCGTGCAACCGCATCAGCGCACAGAAGGTAGAAGAGCAGACATACCAAGCACATCTCCTCTCAGTTTCGACACGAAGATCTCACGGAGACGTGACACACAGCTATGTAAGCCTGTGAGCGAGCCACCTACTCATACAAACGAGAGAGGAGGAGTGAAGGACCTAGGAAAGTCGCACCGAAGACTTGTGCACCAGCTGCGACCTACGCTTCAAGCGGAGGTCAGGGGGCGGCCCAAGGGAGAGGCGCATGCGTTGCGGCGCAGACCAACGCACGCCTACATTGGTGGGCGCAGTGGTTCATCACCAGCGGCGCCATCATTCGCGTGCCGTGTACCCCCCTGGCGCATCCTCGAGCACCAACTCCACCGCAAACTCGGCGGGGTAGCGGTCACCTCTCGTATCCTTGAACGCCCCATCCAAATCTCGGCGCTCGAGCCGAATCGTCGAGTGTGTCTCCAATCCGGTGTGAATCCAGAACTGCACGGGCGGCCGCAGTGGGTTCGGGTTGTTCTTGTAGTAGAAGAACTTGAAGCAGACGTCGCCATCCACGGCCGGGATCTCATCCGGGAAGGCCAGCTCCAGCGTGGCCCCGGCTGCTCCCATAACGCGAAAAGACCGCGCGTCTGGCAGGTATCCAGTGCATCCGCTCTCCGTCGCGTCCATCTCGTTGGCCTCCTGGTATACCACCTCCTCGTCATTGTGGAAAAGGTCTTTGATTTGGGTGCGCCAGTTATACGTGCGCGAGTCCGGAACTGCGGCGTTGAAGGTGACGGTGCGGTTGGTGAGGTATACGACGCGCCTCTCGGTACACGGCTTCACGATGACGGTCATCCACAAGTGCTCCACTCCGCGCCGCACCCAAAGCGGCGGGATGTTGTGCAGCACGAGTCGGCGAACGCGACGCGGGTGAGACGGGATTATCATTCCAGGCTGTTCGTTGATGAGGCGCTCAAAGTAGCGAACGTAGCGCTCCTGTGAGGGGGTCTGCACGCCTTGCAGCTTCTGCGCGCCGATGCGGCTGCGTAGAAGACTGAAGTGGCGCATGGCAGCGTCGGCGCTGCGGCATTGGCCACAGTACATGAGGTACGCGCAGATCATCGTGCCAGTGCGTCCTTTGCCACCCTTACAGTGCACCGCGACAGCCCGCCTGTACGGGTCGGCCATGACGTAGTCAGCAACTTCGCAGCAAAAGGAAATCATGAGAGGCACCTCCGCTGGGTTGTGGTCATCCACAGGGTAGGTAGACTGGCGCGGGAACGGCGCGGTGCAGCGTTCCGAGCAGAGCGTGATGACGTGCGAGGAGAGGCGCGCGTACTTGCGGCGGAGAAAGTGCACCACCTCATTCCACGGATTTCGGTACAAAGCCTCCGTTCCTCTCGCCGGCCACCCCATCGCAATCACGTTGCGGGTTATGTATGCCATGTCTAGGACAACGCCCTCGGCAATGTAGCAGCGACGTTCGGAGGCGCAAAACACACGCAGTGCCCGGGAGACCTGAATGACGGTGATGCGTGCCATGAACATCCAATGCACTACGAGCAGCAGCACACACAAGACGTTTGCCGGGGAAAGCGCGTGGATGCTCGTCACGATAAGCCCCACGATCAGCCACGCGAGTTCCCACCAGAACCTCGCGGCGAAGCGCGCGCCCCGTTCGTAGGCCCACATCGAGAGCACCTCAATGTCGATCACGGTACTGTAGACGAGTAGAAACATCGGCGAGTGGTGTGTGCGAACCGCTATGAAAAGAAGAAATAACAAGGTGGGCACGAGCAGCGCCGCCTGCACGTACAGACTAAGGAAAAAGTTGTACACTATTCGGCAAACGTAGTCGACAGTTGTTTCACCTGGGTTTGTGAAACGCATGTCCTGCGGGTTGGCAACGGACACGTAGTAGTTGTTCACCATGGCAAGCTCATTCGTCACCTCTTGCGGGATTTCATTCTGCACATGAAGGTACCGTGTGCGGTCGCGAAGGTAGTGCTCCACCTTCTCGCACAATGTGGTGGGCACCTGCGGTGTCATGTCCACGAGCTCGGAGTTCATCGCCCTGTGCTACAGCGAGCGCTGTACGGCTTGACGGCATACAAAGATGGGGCGTCGCAAGAGACTGCGGCTGCGTCACGGCCGCTTCCTTGGAGGCGGGCGAATGTATCTTCGCAGACGTGACTCTTGCTGAGAGAGTGGGTAGGGTAGTGGTGGTAGTGGTGTGTGTGTGTGTGGGGGGGAGTGAGGTGGACCCTTTGCTTCGTTGCCGTTCTCTTTTTCCTTTTCTTTCAATACAGAGGGAGAGCGAGTGGCTCAATCAGGGAAGACACACAAAAGGAGGACGAGCGAGCGAGTGAGAGAGCGAATCGGCGATATCCGTAAGAATGTGGAGTGAGGACAAGGAGGGACAAGAGAGAGCGCGCGCGCAAGAGGAGGATGCGGGAGGGGGGGGGGCGTGATACGACAAAAAGAAGGACGCATCGATGGAATAGAAGATTTGAAGCTATGGGATGCGAGTGTTGTGGGCACATCAAAAAAGAGAGATGTGGTGTAGGCGCCTCCAGTGTATTCCGAACAGACCCACCGACACAAAAGCAAGCACACAAATCGGATCTTCAACACATTAAAACGGAGACTAAGCGGATAACCAGAAGTGGTGGTGGTGGGGACGGGGCTGATGTTGTACATGCGCCAGCATCAGCTCCTGCGTTCTCCCTAGATTTTCAGCTTCCCTTTATCAGCTCGACTGCGTCAGCGCCACAAGTTTGGAAACCAAGGCTTGGTTCAGCACACAAGAGAATCGGAAAGGAAAGGCAACGGAGGTTGGGGTGACAGGCGGGAGGTATGAGAGCGCCAGCAACAAAAAAAAGAGTTGCCTTGAGGTAGAGGGAAAATGCAGAGAGAGGTGAGGACTGATACGCTGGTGCGCGGAATTAGCGTCTTATATGTCAGCTTCGCCTGCAGCGCGTGCACGTGCGTCGGAGGAGGCAAGCACAAGTCCGTGTATCAGCTGCCTTGCTTTGTGACCTTGGCGTGAAGGAAAATGACGCATCACTCGTTGAAGAGAAGCGCATTTCACCAGACCCCTGATGAACACAAACCTAACGAGAAAGAACAGAACCAGAGAAAGCACGTGGCCCTCCAATACACAAGACTCGACGTCGCAGCATCGTCTCGTCTCCTCGTTGCTGGCCAGCCATATGAGCAGGTTCATCTCTCCTGTATCCTTTCCTCATGCGTCCTTCAGGACGTGCCATTTTATTCTCTTTGCTGGCTCTCGTAGAGTGTGACATGCGATGCGCTAGAGGAGTATGGATTGCAGCGTGAGAAGAGAGAACGTGGGAAGGGTGGGCGGTGTGGCACACGTACAGCCCCTGCTCGACCATCAGAGATGGTGGTGGGCAAAGGCGCCCACGGAGCGAGCGAGGAAAACCAGCACCATCGAAGAGAGAGCTCGGCCTAACAGCGCGATCATCGAACAACACCGACAGCACGAGACACGCACGGGGCACACACGCTTCTGCGGACCCACACCGGAGGCGGAAAGGCAGACGGGTACAAAGATGGCCACGACGCGGGAACAAAGCACACGACAAGAAAACAAAAGCGCAAGCAGGGACGACGCAGGTCGAAAGCGTGCCGGCACACCGGCAAGAAATCCACCGTAGTTCATTCGCAGATTTCTTCCGGTGCCACTCATCGAAACCAGGCTACCTACAGCCATGAGCCCTTTTTTTCTTTTGCTTCTCCATGTGTCACGCTGCCAGGCAACAAGCTACAAAAAAAATATAATAATAATACACTACAGCTCATCTATGTGGCACTCCAGCTACGTCCACGTCGTCGAGGACGAGCCGTCCTGCCGCCGCATCGGCGCCACACCCACCGGGCCCTGTGAGACCTCGCAGCGTCTGCCTGTATGCCGTGCTTCTCTCCCTCGGTCTCCTGAAGGCCGCTGCATCCCGTCACGTACGGCGTGGCGCCTCGCCACCCACCCCCCACAGTGAACTCCGCGTGACTGGATGGTGTAGTGCAGGCTGCTCTGGTGATGCTTCCGGCATCTGCGCCTCACGAGCCCCCATTTGGTCGGCTGGAGCGGATACGGCATGTTTTGCGCACATGCACTGTGGGCTCTCTTCGCGCCTCGCCCGTCGGTCACTGTTGCGCCTCGCCCCTCTGCATGCGATGCGCGGATGCGATGTGGCATGCCAGCTGTGCATGGCGGCGCTCGCGCTGTTGTGGAGTGGGGGCTGCGTGCCTGGACGGCTTGCCCGCATGTTGCCGCGACGGGCCGGCCGCTGCTGTGCGTGTGGGGCGGAGGGGTCCCGCCGACACGCGTGTCGCATGCGCGCACGGGGAGCTCACAGCCTGCCGTTCTGTGGGGGCACAGAGGGTGTGGTGTGGGCAGCGCCAGGCTCCCGACGGGGGTAGCTCGTGCAGCGCGTGCGAGACGTGCGTGCCGAGGTGACTGCCTGCAAGGTCGTTGCGTGCGACGGGGTGTGCTTCGCTGGGCGGGTGCGGAGGCTCTGGCCGAGCGGGGTCTCCCCTGTCGTCTTGCAAGCTCAGCAGCCGTGCTGTTGTGGTGTGGGACGGCTGCCGCGAAGAGCCTCTTGTGTCAGCGCGCCGCATCGTCTGGCGCGGTTTCGGGGGATGCCGGCGTGGCGTGGGAGACGGGTGACCGGGACCGCCATCCGTGCAGCTGGCGTCGGCGCCTCTCTGGCGTGGCTGTTTATGCGGTTTCGACCTCCCCGTCGGTGTGCACCAAGTCAGAGTGGCCACCGACACGCTGAAATGCGAGGCGCACGAGACGGGCCACCGCAGCGCCAGCGCACGTGCTCACGTCCGTCGCACTGTGCCGTCCTCCACGGTTGCGGGACCCGTGCCAGGTGCCATGAGGGCGGCAGAGCGACCCCGCAGCAAGGGCGACCACACACGTGCTTCTCTTTCTCGCCGCAGGTGAGGCGTGGACACCACTGCTGCAGGCTGGGTGCTGTCGCGGCACGCAAGGGCGCCGCCGCCCCTTGCCCGTGCGCATCTGTGCGTGCATGATCGCGATAGCGCATCGCGGCGGCACGTGACCTGCTGTGCATCTGTGTTGCACCATCTGTGCACCAGCGGGTAGGGGAGAGCTGCGGAGGCGTTGTGACGACACCGCCGTGCGGCGTGTGCACCTCCCGTTCCAGAAGAGCCAAGGCGACCACAGCAGACAGAAAGAACCGGGTTTCCATTTCACAAAAGGCCTCCATCCTCAGTAGAAAGAAACTAAAATAAATGCTGATTACACCTCCCCAAACGAAGGAGGCGGCGGCCAAGCATGACTTTAGCGGGAGCAACGCTTCACAGCTCATCCCTGGTATGCCCTTCCTCCCTCCCACCCTCTACCGTGCCGCCGAGATGAATGTAAGAGGGGAGAGCAGAGAGCACAAGTCGCAGCCTCGGCACGTACCCTTCGCCCTTCGTTTTCGCTCCCAAGTACTTGCCCGGCGCTCCGTTTCTTCTTCACTGCAGCGATACACTCAGGCGGACATAGCCAATCGTGTTTGACTCCACATCCGTCGACGTCGGCCCTACCGCGCTTCCAGGTGTCCGCTCACACACGACACGGTAGTAGCCATCGAGCGTCTTGAGGTAGCGCAGCGGACGGAGGTCCACCCGGCACGTGCCCATGTATGCCGCGCACTCCCAGAAGTGCTCCTCTTGTTGACGGACGCCTGTCCCGCGCGACCTGCTATGCCCACTGCCGGCACCACCGTTCATGACGATAGTTCCACTCGCCGCGAAGGTTTGGCGGGAGAGGTCGGAGTGCCACACGGCCAGCTGTAGCTCGTCCAGCACATCGGCGAGACCGTGGGTCACTGCGGCCGCTGCGGTGCCGTTACCCGTGGGCACAGTCATTTCCGGTAGTTGCAGAGTCACTTCGTAGTTGTAGCTCGGGTTGCTGCTCTCCTTCGCGACAGCGCTGCGGTCGTAAAAGCCGCCGCGCGCCTCGTCAACGTACCAGTTGTGAATCGACTGTCTGCTTGACGATGGTGCACTGGCGCCACGTGAGGTGGGCGCTGCCGTCTTTGATTTCGTACACCACGTCTCTGCGACGCGGTACACCTCCTCGATGGTGACGAAGGAGTTCGGCTCGGCGTAGCTTGTCACACCCTCCACGCCTGCCTCCGGTATGGACCGTGGCCGCGCGGAGATGATGGGGAAGTGGCCAACCCCGCTACCGGTAACAGCGCCGTGGCCACGACCTTGCGCCACCGCCACACGCGGCAGCTCCGCAGCACTGTACACTACGACGCGCAGGCGCCTGCGCTCTCTCGTGGTGCTGGATGACGAGTTGCCCACTGGAGAATGCGAGACGTGCGGGGGGTAAGTGCCGGCGATTGAGCTTGCTTCCTCTCCCGCTGACGCGTCCTGCACGTGGCCACGCTCAGTAGAAGACTTGTGCTTCGACACGCTGACAGCGTTCTCCTTTGCCGGCCGCGTGTCTGAGGCGCATGCAGCGATACTGCTGGGCGGGACAGCGTCGCTCGCCGGCGTGCGGAGGGAGCTGTTTATCGTACCTCGGACTACATTCCACGATGCTTGGTGTTGATGCTGTTGCTGCTGAGCAGGAGCATCCAGCACGGTGCTGGTGGCGGTGCTGTGGTTCACACCGTGGGGCCGCACACGTACATCAAGCTGTGCGAAGACGTTGGATGTGTCGGCAACAGGGTCGCGAAAGACGACAGCGCGCGATTGGCGGTAAAGCCCAATCACCGAGAGCCCTAGCAGCTCCTCTTTTGCCACGTGACGCGGTCCCTGGACGTCCCAACCATCGTTCTCGTTATCCAGCTCCAGCTCGCTCATCACCTTGTAGGCCTCGACGACGAGTTTACTGTGGTCTTCGAAAAAACTGCACACGTCGAAAAGCAGGCAAATGAATGGCTGCTGCACCGGCACCGGGTGCACAAAGGACGAGAGAGGGCCGGATGAAGGCTCCAACGTTGTGATATCGCTACTCAGGCGGACGTTGATGCGAATCTTGTGCAAGTCCGCCGTAAGGGAGGTCTGGGCAAAGGAGAAGTTGGAGAAGCACAGCTCCACTGCAGCTCGTGTGCCGTGGACACTACCGTCGTTCGCGATGGGCAACACCTCCACGGCGGTCTCAGACGCCGCTCCAACAGCTGAACTGCGGACGAGATGCTGCCCCACTGCAGCCGGTGCGGCAGGAGAACTGCTTGGTACTGTTGACTGCTGCTGCTGCTGAATGCCCCGCCGATCGCGGGCTTCGGCATCCTTTTGCATCTGCAAGGCAAACTTCTCCTCGTCACTGTCCGCTGACGTGTAGACGACGCCGATTCCATCGCTGATATCCTCATCGGCGTCGTCGGCAAGCGCACCGGTTCCTACATCTTCGAAACTCACATGGCCGTGGCCGACTCCTCGGTGCCTATTGGCCGTCATGTCGGTTGAAGAATCGAAGTTGTCGAGGCTCAGACCGCGAGCTGCTGCCTCCATCTGCGCTCGCAACCGCAGTCCTTGTTGAAGCAGCTGGTGCGTGACGGCTGACTTATCCCGCAGCAGGGCCGTGCCGTGGTGGCCTACATGCCCACTATGACGCCCGCGCCGACGCGCCGTTTCTCTGGCGGCTGGGCTGAGTAAGGAGGAGACAGGCGATTCGGCTGCGGCAGTCTCTGTGGACGTCGAGGAAGTCTCCGTAGGTGGGTGCGCTGCATCCTCCCCTGTGCGCCCTGGATGCCGGTGAGAGCGGCGCGTCTTGGCTCGCGGAAGTGGTACGTGACCGCCATCTTTGCCCTCGTGGCGCTTATGCTTGGTGGCCGCAGTCGGCTCAGCTGATGGCTGTCGCGAGCTTGGGTAGTACTCCACGGTGACTGTGAGCTTAACCTTGCCGACGGCTAGTTCCACATACTTGCTCAGGTCCGCTTCTGCGGCGGAGAGGCGGGCTCGCCGGTGCATTACTGGAAACCACCCCTTCACGGGGTGGCCCGGCTGGAGTGTGTCAAGGGTAATCCTGCACCTTCCCACCGTGACAGGAGGCCGACCGCTGTAGCTCGACGGCACAAACACATCGAGCTGTACTCCCTGCTGCGGCGACTCTGTCATGCGCTCGAGATAGGCCCCGAACTGTGTTGCCGCCATCTTGATCGGGTACACCATCGTGACCGGGCCGCGCCGAAGTTGTGGCGTGGCTGGCTGCCCTTGTGCGGAGGGACGAGTTTCGCCCCAAAAGATGGGGCCCACAGAGCAGTAGTCGACTGGCACCACAAAGTGGTTTGGGCTGCGCGAAAAAGATGCGGTGGCGGTCTCTGCCCCGCCTACGTCCGTTGCAGCGACGGCACTAGCAGAGTCGGGGGCTTCAAAGAGTTGCACTAAGGGGCTGTGGTTGATGACTTCATCGTCCAGAATGAGCTGATCTATGCGAAGACGCAGCTCGCCTCTCGTGGGAGCGACAAGGCCAGGCGGCAACGGGGTGCCGTACAAGACCCGCATGTCTGAGGCGAAGAAGTTAGAGGGCCGATGATTTCAGTTGCGTCTCCAGCGGCCTGTTCGGCATTTGATTCTTGTTTCGCCCCTCCCTCCCTGTCGTCTCGGCCACAGAGGCACCGTTACACAGAGCACGACACGGCAAGCGACAGGCACGCCAAACAAAGTAACTAGACGCCAGCGCGCGAGGTGGTCGGGAAGACGTGCAGAAGGACTGGCAGAAACGTCCCAGTGCAATACAACATAGCAGCACCCACAACACAAAAGCCCTTGGAACCACCACGGCACAAAGGAAGTGAGGGAGGAACGGATTATGAGCAGCTATACAACTACAGTGGGCAAGAAAGCGTGAGAGGAGCGAGGGAGAGCGGTGGGGGAGTGTGAGGGTGTGGGGTAGGGTGGTTTGGACAGAAGCGGCGTTGTGATGGTTGTCTGTCTATGCGTACTCCTGTGCGTCCGTCAAAGCACGACAGAGACGGGAGAGGGAGCGGGGAGGCCGGCGGCGGCGGCGGCGGAAAAGAAGGGTGGGGAACAACAGACCAAAATGAGCCTCCGATGGGAATGATAACGAAGCGATGTGTGTGTGTGTGTGTGTCTGTAGAGAGGGGGGGGTGGGGGAGACGAAAGATACACACAAGCACAAAAGAAAGGGGGGGGGGGCGGGCCGGCGTCACCCAAACACACACACACACACGCACACGCACACACAAAAACTCGAGCGAATCAAGCGCGATAGCTGACGGTGAGATGTGAGAGAGAAGATGGATAAGGCAGAACTGCGAAGGACTGTGGAGGAGGCGAAGAATTCGGAAGAGGTGAAGGGCAGGTCGGGTCGGGGAAGAGAAGGCATCAAAAGAGCTGAAAACCTGACAAAGAGCCCTGCGCTAATACAGTGAAAGAGAAACAGTCTTGTGAACCAACGTGATTGCTGTTGTGTGCGCATATGCGTGCCTGTCTTGTTGAGGCGCACTGTGCGGGGTGGGGAGGGTGGGGAGAGAAAGGGTAGGAAAGGGAAGCGGCTGGCCACGCGCACTCGCGCTTGTCCCCTTCTGCATGGGCAACCGAGAAAGAAGAGGGATAGAGGAGGCATCGGTAGAGCACAATGAGCATTGCTCCCTCCAAAAAATACAGAGAGGCAGACACAAACTGCTGGAAGAGCACCACCGTGACATTGACCCGTGCCTGTGAACACACCACCCCGTGTGCGGTGGGAAAGAGAGGAGGAGGGCAACACAGCTTCTGCTGTTACCAACTGGCGAGGGCAGAAGCCACTGCTTCGCGCCGGAAAGATAAGCGCGGTCGCGCACCCTCGACATATTTTCTGTTTTTGATTGTGCGCTTATCTACTGTGCGCGTCCCTGTGTAATGGTATGTATGCGCGCACGCCTGCGCGAAAGGCCCGAGTGGTGCCGCAGCGACACGACGACGCCTGCTGTTGTTGACGAGACAGGCGCTAGCGCTACGTAGGCCCTCCTAACTTTGCCTGCCTGCCTCTCGATTTCCTTCCTTGTTGCCTTTCTACTGTGCGACAGTCAGCCAAGATGCCCTCCATAATAAAGCGGGTTTTGTTTGGAGAGTCCTCGACAACGAGGGAGGGGAGAGCGCCTTGGCAGCGTTCGCTCATTCGGGAAGGGCGTCGTGCGCTCCAGCGTTCGACGAGCAGTGGGCATCATTAAAGAAAAAGGAAGAGAGGAAAAGGGACGGAGCGTGTTGGAGCAGAGTAGGGCAGAGGTGTTCAAGAACAAAAGGAAGAAGAAGCGAGAAGAGAACAGCTGGCGACGATGCTGAGTATACGGAGCAGCAGTCCAGCTTAATCTTCGCACACACACACTAACGGGAGGAGGGTAAGGCTTTCCCTGCCTTTAGGCTCTCACCTCAGGGCCATCGAGGCACGACGCCGTAATGCGTGAACGGGAGCGCGAGAGGTCACGCGCGCAGTGTTCTCAAGCAGAGAGACGGCACTGTGCAGCAAACAGGGATGATCGAAGCTGACGCTTTATCTTTTCTTTTTTTTTTTTTTCATTTGAAAGGGTGGGAACAGGCGGCATCGATATGCCACGCCCCGTGTCATTGAACACACACACAGAGGGCAGTGCTTGCTTTCGTTCTTTCCTCGTTGCGTGTGCCCCCAAGCTGCGGCGCAGAGGGCAACACCAAAAGAAGGCCAGCAGAAAACAATACCAGGACAACCCGCAAGTGACCAGATGTCATCGCCAACTCAACGCCACACGACAGACAGAGAGCAGCAACCGCAACAAAAGAATAAGCAAAGCAGCGACGCCGTTGAAGAGGGAGAGAGCGAGAGCGAGAAAAAGAAGAGGAGCCGATGCTCAGTCTAGGTGCGATGAGGACCTCACAAAGAGCAACGAGAACGCGAACACACGACACACACACACACACACACACACACACACACACACGGAGACAGAGGCGCGTGCAAACAGCAATGTCGGCGTACGGGAGGTCAAACACAGATGAAGAGACCACCCCCGACAACGAAAAACACGAAGAACAGAGAGGACGGGGAGATGGGGCGCGGCTCAAGGAAGCAGGGAGACTAGCAACAACAACATGGGGTAGTGTGTTTGTTGCAATTCCCCTCGGCATCCCTCTCCTCCTCCTTTAAAAAAAAGGTACCCGCACCTTCAGGGAAACCGAAGATGCAGGGAAGAGTAACAAGCGCAAACAGAAGCAAAGGAACCTTGATTATCGCCTTCGCAGATTAGCAGCGCACCCACGAAGGAGGCACGCGAGGAGCAGTCCACGCATCGGAGCCCAACGCTGAAAGCCGCGTGCGGCTCGCCCGCACACAGCAACGACAGCTTGCAAAGCACGCCACAGAAGAGAAGAAAAATGGCTTAACACTCTCACCCATCACAAATGTCACCCATACCTCATGGATACCCCGGCTCGCTTCATCGGCTACCTATGCGGCACACGTGTCCACCACAACGTGTGCTTCTTCACTCTTCGCCCTTTCCCTCCCCTAAAAGGCGCTCACGAGGCGGCAAAGATGCTGGCTGCAGAGGCGACTCATCGACGGGTCGAGTAGTCGTCCTGTGAAGCATCGGCGGAGCGCACCCTCTCCGCCTTTCGGAGCTTCTTTCGCTGGGTCGCTGTCAAGGGGGGCGTGAACGGCCCCAAGTCCGGCGAGACACCAGCGCTCGCTGCCTCCAGCTGCTCCACGGCATCCTCCTGTTGTTCCACCGAGAGCGTCAAGCGCAACATGGGAATGTAGAACGGAAGTGGGTCGGCGGTCGGAAGCTTTAGATGCACGGTGCGAAATACGGTCGGGTTCTTCCCGCCGCTGTCTATCCGTTGAGCGCCGGTCGCGTGCCCATTTGTCGCCTTGCCCCTACCGACAAGGCCGCTGTGGCTGGTCGGTTGGGCCCTCACGTTTGGCATGGCCGGAGCGTTGAGGTCAAGAGGTGACATCACCTCCGCGTCGTCTACCCCCGCCTCCTTGCTGGTGCTATCACCCTCCAGACCCAGCGCAGGCGGCGATGCAACCATGTCCGGCGTCGGCGCAATCTGCGGTGTCGTCTCGGCAGAAAGACTGTGCTTCGCGGGCAGGTTGCGGCGGTTGCGCTTCAGCACAAGCATAAGCGGCACGTGCGGCGGGTTGACGGCGCGAACGCCTTGACGGCGCGTTTTGGGAAGAGAGACGTACGTCAACTTTGTCCCGCTCCCGTCCATCACTGTACGGGACTCGGACACAAGCTGGTAATAGGCGGCGACCCCGTGGCAGATGAGCCGACCGTAGCCATCGCGAAAGTGGAAGACCAGCGATTCAGGCGACTTGGAGCCATCCTTGATAAACGCTGAAAAGTGCACCTCGAGATCTTCGATCTGCTGCGTGAGGAACTCGCTGTTCAAAGCGTGCTGCAACTCGCCACGCAGCCGCGTGTTGAGACCCTGGAAGCGACCCTCTGGTGAGTCGGGGTCCGGCGGTGCCCGGACGTTGCGCAGCTGCGGCCCCAGCATGTCGGGGTGGACGCGCAGTCGCTCGAACTCCAGCAGCTGCTCCTCTCCTTCGAGATCAAACGCGTGCATGACCGCCTTTGGCAGGTCGGCGAACGACGGTCCTACCGATGTTTCTGGCTCGTCGGGGTTCAGCGTACGCCACTTCTGCGCCTTGACGAGGACCTCCCGCGCCAGCTCGTGTGCGAAGAAGTCGTTCAGCAGACGGTTCCGCACCTTGCGGTTCTTTGGAGCGCGAATGCCCGGGTACTTTTTGTACCGCGGGCGGTTCAGATGGATCTTCTTTTTGCTGTGCAGCTCCTTGTCCGTCAAAGGCCGCCTCGCGCGCGGGTCCAGCACAGCCGGGTCCGAGATCTCTGTCCGCTTGAGCACGAAGCCGTTGTCCACGTCGCTTGGTTCCGAGTAGTCCTCCCGCATCATTACCAAGTCGCCATCGCTGCTGTAGCCCACGCTGCGGGTGTGGATCTGCCGCTTGCCATGACGGTACACGTCATATGTGTGAAAGTGCATCTCTTGGTCGTACTGCATCGGCCCGTTCTGGATCGTCATGCGCTCCGTCGCCTCCTGCTGCAGAGCGCCCGACGGCGTCTGCTGCGTTGGGAAGCTATCCGTCACGCTCATGTGACGCGCCGTGCGGCTCTTTTTTTGGTAGCGCGGTGTGATGAGCGGCACAGCGGTTGTGCGGGGGCCGAGTGGTGGCGTGTTGGTCGTCGTCGCGGAATGCGCCGATGAGGAGGAGGAGGAGCGATGCCGTTGATACGGCGACGGTGCCGTGACTCCGTAGAAACTCGGGGGTGGTTGTGGGGGCTGCACTGGCGACCCTGAAGGACCGCCGTTACGGGGACCAGAGAATGCTGCCGGCGCAATGGGCGGCGAGGCGGAGCGGAATGGGGTGCTGCCGCGCTGGTAGCTTGTGTGTGTGACTTGAAACCCTTTCGGAGAGCTGCCTTTTTTCGTCGCGGCAGGCGCAGTCATCGTGGAGATGGTTGCCGTCGCCGTCGATTCAGCTGCGGTGGTTTTCGCAGACATTGCCGTGCCTGCCTCTGTCGGCTGCGGGGCGGTTGGGGAGGAGTCTGCGGTGTGCATTCCGCGAAAGGAGTCCTTGCCTACTGGCAGAAAGCGGGGGGGGGGGGGAAACTACACCCAATGACGATGCGTGCGTGCCGTGGGGGCGCAGGCCGCGCGTGTGCGGCTGTGGTGGCGTGTTTGACGGAGAGAGAGGCTCAGGCTTCGCTGTTCCGCCAAGAGACACAGGTGCTGTGTCGAACCTCAAAGGGTGACTCCTCGGCCGTCTATGATGACTGGATTGTACGCGTGGCCTCTCGCTTGCTTTTTGCGGTGCCTGTCAGAGTGTGGGAGGGGTCCCCCCCAAGGGTGGGGGATGTGGTTGTGGAGTCGAGAGCTACAAAGGAGAGGACGCACGCTCGCGTACTGTTCCTGGATGCGCTCTGCATGTGAGGGAGTGGGTGAAGGTAGCTGGGGCTCCAATGTGTGCTATCCAGATGGCGGTTTGCTTCTTTTTTCTCTTTGACCTACAGATGCCGCTTTCCAGCCGAACCTCGAGAGGCGATGCCGGGGAGCGGAAGAAACTAGAGGCAAGAACGCAGTGCGCGTTAGGGAAGCGTCACTCAACGGAGAGCAAGAGAGGGACAGATGAGACGCAGAAGCCATGATCTCGTCTCTCCTGGCGTGCCCTGTCTTCTTCGGCGGCGCCGTTTCCATCTCGCATGGCGGTGTGAGCTACACTTAACGTGAAGCGGACGCGAGAAGAACGCGTGCAGTTGCCTGTTGCTGCGTGTTCGCACATATTCGTTCGCCCCTCCCACTTAACCTCCCGCTCTGCCTGTGTCAAGTGAGCGACGCCCACAGAGAGGAAGTCAGAAGCGTGTGTGCCGCAAGAAGCGGAAAAAAAAACAAATGAAAGGAAAGCGCACGGCGAGAGTGTCAAAAGCCAGATGATCATCTTCCTCGCCCTCGCTCCCATGCGTCTTCCTTTTGCCCGCCAGTGCCCGTGCAAAATGGGGTGGCCATGCCTCAGCATTTGCAGCGTACACGTGAACTCCACAGAGGTGGCCCACTCGGCAGCTTCACTTATCGGCCAGAAAAAAAAGAGGGAAACACCAAGCACAAAACGACGTGGACAAATTCATAGCGACGCACACCAGCGTATCGACCGCGCTCGCTCGAGGTAGGCCGTTGTGTCTATGTGCACTGCTTCAGGCGGTCACCCGACGTCGCCCGTAGAGTCGTAGAGCGGTTTGCCGCGGGCACGAAGGGCCTCTTCGCGTCGAAGATGTGCGTCCGCGTTGGCCGGGATCTTCAGCTGCGCGTCTAGGGAGGAGGCGGCGTAGTCATGGGGCAGCTTCCTGCTCAACGATGCGACTGTTTTGTACTGCGTCGACCCCATGAGGGCCTCGAAAAGCTCCTCGGTGAGCGCCACCCCGGCTGCGCAGGCCTCCAGAAATACCATCATGGCCGCGTTTCGGGAGTCCGCGCCCTTGACGAGCAGCCCGTAAAGTACGGTGTCTGGCTTCACTGTCGGCTCCCCTTCTGGTGTACGAAGAACATGCTGAAGAAAGACATCCATGGCGGAAGGGAAGTCGGCGGGGTGCATTGTCGTGTACATGCGCATCATAATCTCAATCAGCTCGCGCTTCTCCGTCGCCGTGACCGAGAACTTCTTGCGCAGAAACACAAAGAGGGACTCTGCCTCGTCCTGCAGGTGCTCTCGGCAGCACCGGCGCAGCAGCGAGGCCCAGACGAAAAATGGAATCTCGCGCCCGCCCTCGCCCTTCGTCGCAGAGCCCACCGTCGCTTCGTCATCGCATGCCCCATCGTCCGAGCTGCTTCGCTTCTCCGACAGCGTCGATGACGCCGTTGCCGCGGCGGGGGAGGAAGAGCATCGGCGCAGCAGCTGCATCGCGCTGGGCACCGAGAGCCCAGCGATGAAGTCGTTGATAACTTCCCATGGCGCCGTGTACAGCACATCCGGGCTGACTTGCCGCTGCACGTCTCGCACCACCAGCGCACGCAGGCCTCCGTCCATCTTGACGGACTTTGTACTCACCATCAGCTTCACAAGGAGAGCGAGCTGCAGCTGCTGCACCGAGGTGTGTGTAGAAGGGGAAGTGAGGCAGCCGGCTCGGGTGAAGTCCTCCACTAACTCAGCAGGCAGTGAGATGTGCGGCATCGTAGTCGCATGCAGTGTGACGCCGCGCTGGTTGACGGCGTTGAAATAGTTCAAAGCCTTCTCCATCTCGCGCGACTGCGCGCACCATGCCAGCACGGCGTGAGCTGCCTGGTACGGCACCGGCGCCCCCTTTGCCGCACTTGCTCCCTTGTCGAGTGCGCCGATGGATGTCCTGGCTGACACGAGTGGTACCTGCTCATCCAACCACTCCAAGAGCCGCTTCCACCAAAGATCCATCAGTTTCGGCGCAGGCTGAGTGTTGGCCAGTGTGGCGAAGAAGACCTCCCACGTTTCGGGACGCACCGCCGTGTGCATCGGAGCCGCGCTTGCGATCGGCGCGCGAGACGTCGAGAGCTGCGCCAGTGCGTGGCCCATGTAATACCCAGCGAGGTCCCCCACGACGCTCCGCCGCAGCTGCCTCACCTCTCCAGCGACGATCTCTGGCGTCTGGCGCGAACCTGCAGCGCGGTGCTTCCCCGTGGCTACGGTCGACTCAC
Source organism: Leishmania infantum JPCM5 (assembly GCF_000002875.2). Lineage (NCBI taxonomy): Eukaryota > Euglenozoa > Kinetoplastea > Trypanosomatida > Trypanosomatidae > Leishmania > Leishmania infantum. The sequence goes on from NC_009418.2 coordinate 660,866, forward strand.
GCACGTCGTCAAGGCACCACAAAGCCACGAACAGCACCTCGTAAAAAGACGCGTCGGGTTCAATCAGGTCGGTGTTACGCATTTCACTCAAAATGAGCCGCACCTCGCTTTCGGTCCGCAGCAGGCCGCTGCAGATTAGCGTTGCGTAGCAGTCACGCACCTCGGAGAAGTACGCTTGGCGCGTCGCCGCATCGCGAGAGTGGGTAGCCACACCATTGATTCGCGTCCACGTCTCCTTCAGCCTTCGTACGGCGTCAGTTGTCATCTGAGGTGGCGCTTCTTGCGCTATCTGGGTAGCACTTGCGGCTGCCTCAGGGGGGGAGGCCAGCAAGCGCCGAAGCAGCACCTGCATATCGGCCTGGGTAGAGCCCAAGGAGCTCAGAAGTAGCTCATCGCGATACTGGACACGTCGGTCTGCCAAAAGGCCCGTGTACACGCTGGTGATCTGCCGGCGGTACTGCAGAAGCTCGGCGATAGATGTGGCCAGATTCGCCGTCTCATCGTCGCTGCGGGGCGTCGAAGATTCCACCGACTCGCCACTCAAGCGGGTCTGAAGAGATGACAGCGCCTCTTCCTTATTCGGGACGGAGTTCAGGCTTGGCGTGGACGAGCATCGGCGTGCGCACCTCAGCGCTGTGGCAGCGCACGGCGACATCAGTGAAGCCTCAATGGTAGTCCTGCTCGTCGAGATTACGCGGAGCGCGCTTGCTCGTGGTGCACCAGTGGTCAGAAAGAACACGCCTGTTCGCCGGCAGAGCGCACAAGACTGCATCGCATTTGTGGATGGTGATCAGGTTGCGCGGCGAGACCAAGAGGCTCCGTCCTGTTTAAGATCGTTCGCAGCACGCGGTGTGCTGTCGTGCGTGGGGCAAGCACTGTTTGCCGACTCACAGGACTGGGCTTATCCGCAATGCGCAGTGCGGTAGCGAGTGGGAAGACGGTAGCGAAGAGGAAGAGAAGAGGGAGGGGCGATGGGGGACTACGCCAGTGCGTTTCCAACCCGGTGCATAGAAAGACGACAACAGCGGTGAAATTTCGATATATACGTACAAAACTATATACTAATATGCGTATCTGCACGCCAAGGGCTCTCATCTCCGCACGCTCCTTGCGTGTCTCATTGCATGTATGCCACTGATTACGCAAGATCTTTTCTCTTCAGTGCGCCAGCGCCGCGCTGACCCAGTACAGCACCGAATGGACGCACATGCCGCAGAGAAACGATTCTTGCCTGCGGATGTGTGTGCTTTCTTCTCGTTTGCTCTTGTCTCCACCTCGCCGGAGGCGAGTCGGGGCACAGTTCAGCGGGGACGCAGCATCGGGAAATGGGCAGCACAGATGCAAAGCAGACCGACCACCAACATCAGATATGAAAAAGGTCCACTTGCCAAAAGATGCGCACACATGTACCCTCCTCTTCAGCGGCGACCTTGAACCGGCGGCAGCTAAAATTGTGAGGTCCCGTCTCCGCCACCACCTCTTTGCCGTCATCCATGCGAGGTCAGTGACACAAACCAGTATACAACGTCCTTCTTGTCTGCGGCCTCCGCCATGCGCGTGTGCTTGCGCTTCCACACCTCCTTTACTTCTTCAGTGGACGACAGGATGGCCTTCGACTTTGCCGGGGAGCCGCCACGGGCACCAGCCGTGGTGACACGACCGCCGGACTTGTCCTGCGACTCTTCGACCCACACCGTGCCTTCCTGCACCATCCGCTTCAGCGCCGCTCGAGCGCGGTGCGTCTCCCAGTGGAGCCCGCTTGCGACTTGCGACTCCCGCACAGCCACGCACTGTTGTGAAAACGACAAGGAGACGTTTGTTTCGCTGTCCTTGCCCTTGCCGAGGTCAAAGGGATGGGCACCCAAGGCGTACGCGGCGCCTACACCGCTGCGGTGGCCGCTTCCGCCCACCGCAGTCGCCCGCGTGCTACCCTCCGACGCCATTGGCGCGCTCTTTCTTTGCTCCTCCACAGCAGCTTGTTTGGCCCTCTCTATCTTCTCCTTCTGCAGTCCGAGCACGTAGTTCAGCAGCAGCACATGGTCTCCGCCACGCGCGCCGTCTGGGGTGGTCTGGATGTAGGAGACTCCACCTAACTTCACCACGTTGTAGCCGGCGCCGAGTACTGAGAGTTTGGAGAGCGCCGTCAGGATGTCGGCCTCCGAGATGACGATCTGCTTTCCCTCATCACGGCGGCCACACTTGCTGCTACCGCTGCCGCTGCTGTGCTGCAGGGCATGATGACAGTTCTGCGCGTTTCCGCCCAGCAGCGAGCTGGCGTCGTAGGCCTTCTGCACAAAGAACTGGACACGCTGCAGCGGCACGTAGGCGCCGCAGAACTTGCGCTCTCGCATACACACTTCGACGGTGCGACTGGCAAGCTGGTAGTAGAAGTCGCCGAGTCCGAGAGCGTCGGCAAACACGTTCTTCTTGGACGAGATGAGGTCGACACCGAGTGAGTCGGCCAGCTGGCGAAAGCGCGCACGAACGACGGGGTCTTCCGTGATTTCAGACTTATGATTCTGCGCCAGCGCTTTGAGCTGTGCCTGGAGCTCCTCCAGCTGGTCCTCGATTTGCCCCACGCGCTCCGCCGTAATCTGAGCGCCGAGATCTGCCATCCGCTGCTGCTGCTGGCGCTCCTGCAGCACGTGACCGACGCCGACGCGACGCCGCATACCTACAACTACAAAAAAAAAGAGAAACGAAAAAATGTAATCCGGAAGGCGCTCGCGAAATGCGTGATGTTGTGAAAGAGCGAGCAAGTGGCGGCTGCAGCGGACAGTCACCTACAGACAAAGCCTGCGCTGCACAGACGCTACAAAGAAGCAAATAGAGCAGCTTGGCGACTCTACAGGGAGGCGGCGATGGAGATCACCGTATGCACGACTGCCCCTGTTACTGGAAGCTCTCAAGTGCAATCACGCCCGGGCGCGCACCAGTGCACTCCAAGTGAAAGCACCACTGCGTCGCCGAAGCGCAGAAACGCGAAGCGAGAACAACAACAAAAACAAAAGCAACGAGAAGAAGGCGGATTAGGACACAGAGAGAACAGTTCAGCACATACCATAAACGCGAGCGGGTGTAGCGTGCATTGACACCTCGGTAAGCACGGATGTCCCCCCTCCCCTTCCCCACACACACACAAAAAAAACAAAACAGCAACAACGACAGCGACAAAGGTCCATCGTGCGCGGTGTGTGCGGGCAAAAGGGCAGGAACAACATCACGGTGCCATTCATACCAACGGACACGGCACATCTGCTTGGTGCGAGCAAATCTCTCCCCCCACCCGCCGCGGCATCCTCTACAAGTTTGCTGCCATAGACTTGGTTTGCGCCATCTAACCGGACACCTCTCAGCACGCCCGCGTATCGTGTGAAAAAACTGCGGAAGTGGGCCAGCCGCAAAGAAGAGAGGGTGGGAACACCCACGTGCAGGGCAGCGAGCGACGGGCCGTGAAACGACGCCAACGTAGTTGGCTTTCCTTATACATGATAACCAGCATTTCTTCAACGACCCGTGAACGGTTTGAAAAGGAGTTCGCCGGTCAGCGAGTCGCGCGTGCTTGCGAGATGGCGCAACATTCCCAGTCGACGTCGCCGGCCCGTTTCGAGTTCCAGTAGCTGGTCTTCCACGCGATGCTGCCTCTCCAACGACGTGGCGCGGGTCTTTAGTGCGTCCGTTGGCGTTGTGCTGTACATGTCCACGCGCTGAAGCGCCGTGTGTGTTGCCATCGGCAAACCGGCAGTCAGTGGCGCATGCTCTGCGCCAACGGAGACGGGCGTGGCACCCAGCTGCAAATCAAAACCAGGAGCAGCCATTTTTTCAGGACCCGCCGTGCGCTCACTGGGCAACAGATCGCACTGTGTCGAGGTGCTAATGCGATCTGTGGCCGCGGAGACTTGCGGACGAGGTGGCTTCGGGCAGCCTAAATCCTCTGTCGGCTGCCGCCCGGCACACGAGGAGGCACCACGGCGAGGGTGCATCTGCATATGCGGCTGCTCTTCCGGCTTCCTCTCTTGTAGCCAACGATGTTGCGTTGCCTGTCTACGTTCTCGTAGCGCAGCGGCGTCTGCGTACATACGTGCACCGTCGATAGAACTCGCTCCCCACAGCTCTGCGACCTGGGGCAGAGGCGGTTGTCTGGCGGGTAAAGTTGCCACTAAGGGGCATGAGGGGCCCTTTGCCCGTGCAGTCGCCACTGCATCGACCTCCTCTGAGCTCGACACGGAGACGTCTGCCACCACTGCAGCGTCACCCACGATATCCTGCCTAGAGGTGCCATGCCATGCTTTGGCTGCGCTTTCAGAGTTCTCTGTCCGCGATGCCTGCTCCAGCTGAGTCCCTGGCGCTGGCGCCGCCGCACCCGCACCCGCAGCAACACCGGCACCGTGAGAGCTCTTCAGCTCACGAAGTTTGTCTCGGCAGATGCGCGCACTATGCGGGGCGACGGTTGGATGAAATGGTGGCGACGCCACTTCTTCATGAAGCGCTGCGTCTGCCGCTTTACGTGCTTTCGTCGCCTCCAGCCTCAAGAGCGAGGCGCGTGTGTGCAGTGGCGCCTGTGCCGGGGCGGACCTGCTGCGACGACGAGGTGAAGAGATGGGCCGCTCGCTCACGTAGTCGTCGCTGCTCCCACTTCGGCCGCCGTGCCGGACGCTCGAGTGGCGTTTGCTCGCACGCGCCAGCTCAATGCCCCCTGTGAGCGGGTCGCAGTGAATTTTGGTGGATGCGTTCCACCGAGGCGGTGGTGCGTCAGCCGTTCGTTGGGACATCTGCGAGGCATACCGCTTGTCATGAGAAACAATGCCAGAACCCGCGCCACGGCGAGCCGACGCAGACGGAAATGGATAAAGCCTAGCGAGAAGGGCCCGCACGCTCGGCTTCTTCGCCGAGCAATTCGGTGGCTGGTGAGGCTCACTGGCAGCCACCTCTTCCTCTACGCGCCGCAGCAGCGGAGGTGCCACATTCCACCGATTCATGGGAAAGTAAGGCGCGCTGCAGCCCAGAAAGCGGTGCACTGATGGCGAAGCACTGTCCGTTCGTGTCTCACGAGGGGCAGACACTAGACCCCCTCCAAGGCCGTCAAACCAAGTGCCGCGGCGAACGCTCGCTTCACTACTAGCACAAGACGGTATCATCACGTGCCGCTCTGTGCCGACGGGCGGCGACGCCGGGAAACCACTAAGTCGTCGTGAAGAGAGCGGCGGCGCTACATATGGCGACCTCTGGACTCGACTTTGTCCACTGCAATGGCCAGCCACGTCATCTGAGACGACGGGCGCAGCCTGCGAGGCGGCGGAGGCTATCTTTGCGCCCTTGCCATCCTTCTCATTATCCACGTAGTCGATGCGAGCAACCTCCTCCTGTGTCGTATCGGCTGGGAAGCGCAAAACTCTCTCCACCGCCTCGCGGTGCACAAAATCTCCGCTGCGGCTGTTCCGGTTGAGGCCGACTCTGGCTTTCGTGGCAAACATCGTTGCAGACCACGCTGCCTTTGTGTCCGCCATCGGCGACGATGCATGCTTCTCTTGTATCATGGCCGCAGACCGTTGCGGTACGTCGGAAGCGTTCGCCTGCGATGGAGGCGAGCCTTTCACGCTCCGCCTCCATTTCATAGGGGAGGCGGTCAGCTGAGCCGGCAGCGGAGAGTTCGGCGAAGCGGAGCTGAAATGGATGCGCGCGACGGACACACTGCGGTGCCGCAGCTGCGACTCCTCCGCCTTCTCAAACCCGTCCGAGACGCCGGTCGAGGAGGTAGGCGCAGAGGAACTCGTTTCTTCCCACATCTCTGGCACAACCGGCGAGTTGTCGAGAGCCAAGCCGATTACGCGCGGGGAAGGAGAGGTGGAATCATGTCCTACGCCGCTGCTGTCGCGCATGGCCGGCGCTGTCTCCACTTGCGGCAACGCGCCGTTGCCGTCCTCATCGGTCATGGCCAGCAAATCCTCCATGTACGAGCGCGCCGGGGCCGGGCTGCGACAAAACATCTCCGACGCCCTAGATGACGACAGCGAGGGGGACTCCGGGCCTGCGCGACTGCCAGCCGCGCTCTTCAGTTCCGCTTGCTCGCTTTCTCTCGGGTCCCCACCCGCATACTGCGTGGGTCGGTGCGGTGACGGAGAGGAGCCGCGGTAAAAGTCTATGATGCCGCAAAGTGGAGAAGGTGGCGCTGGCGGTGAAGAAGACTCTCTAGTCGACGCGCTGAGGAGCTGCGTACCTGAGGCAGGGGGAGAAGCGATAGTGCTCGCCTGCGCGGAATGCTTCACGGCCTTCGTCGTCGGCGCCACCGAGCGAGCAAACGTCTTTCGGATCGGGTGAAAGGAATGATGGCTGGCGCCAGAGGCCGGCGAGGGCGAAGCAGAGGTGGATTCGCTTCCCCAAGTAACGGGCGCCGGCGAGGCCTCTAACTCCGAATACGTCGACGCCGCCGTTTCGATTGTATGCGCTCGGTTCGCCTCTTCGAGGACGATAACCGGAGCCTTGCGCACCGGGGTAGCTCGAAGGGGCAGCATTTTCGTTTAGCTTTTCCGCCCTTTTTGGCCTGCCAGTACGCGTGTGGCTTCACCATGCAAAGGGAAAAGAACGACGACGCTGTGATGGGCGTTTTACCTCTCTCTATGACCAGAGGGTAGCCGATGCACAATCGGAGTCTAATGGGCAACAATGTCTATGCAGCTTGTAAGCCTGTATATGAAGGAGCGGTTTGGTGTGTGCGTGTATGCGGCCTCCTCTGCTGTTGCGAGCGCTGGCGCGGTGGAACGGGCGGCCGCCGACGCAAAGGAAACAAAGCGAAGCACCGGTTCCCCTCCATGAATGTTTGGGAGGGGCGTTCGCACGAATCAACCAAACGCGGTGTCGCTTTCCTTCCTTTCACCGGTCGCCCTCTTTTTCTTTGATCGTACACCCAGACCCACTTGGCTCCGCAGATGGCACGGCAGCGGTGAGCTCTCGGGCAGGTAGCGGGACACCCAACTCCAGCGAAGGAGGTGTCGGCAGCGCGGAAAAGAAGAAAAAAAAATGGAGCACAACAGAGGCTACCTGATGGAGACGTGTGTCACTGGAGGGGTGCGACCGTTGAGATAGCACGGATCAAGAATCGACGCGAGCATTTTGGTGAGCCGGTTACGCAGTAGAGCTTGAACTTGCACCTTCTGCATTGTGGAGAGACAGGGAGAGGTCTTCTTTGTAGAGTGAACGCACGCGCGCGCATGTTCACAGACGGCGCGCCGTCTGCACTTGCATCAACCGCGACACGGCACGTAGCCCTCCAGCTGGTTTGCTTCATTATTATTTCCTGTCACGAAGAAAGGCGAAGCGAAGGGGGAGGTGATGGGGACAGAAAAGGTAACGACGTCAAAACTGCCTTCCACTTTTTTTTTTTTGGGGGGGGGGGGGGTGGTTCCTTCGTCACTTTTCGCTGGTTTTGTTTACGTCTTCGATGTTCATGCAGTCTGGCACTCACGCAGACGGACAAGGCTGAGCAAACGAACGCACACGAACCAAACCAAGAACCATCACTGCGCACGCACGCATAGACAAACTGGCTCAGGCACTTGCGCACCAGCCTTCACGTGCTCACCAACAATCTGTTGGGCCACAGCAAGCCACCAAGACGCACAGGACGACACCATTAGGGCGCTCCGTGTTCATAAATACTAAGATAAACGAAACCTCCCGCAAACAAAACAAAACACACACGCAAAACGAGAGGAAATAGCACACAGCACTAACGCTGAGTTGTTTCCGGACACTGCACCATACACCGAGGTCCGCCCCGCCTCCCTACATGCCCTGCGACAGGGTATCAACCAAAGCAAACAAACAGCAAGGGGGAGTACGGCGAGAGTAAAAGGAAGCAAACGTTGCGCACGTGCACACAAACACCATCGGATGCCATCATAACCGCGGCACGCACTCAGATCTGCCGCCTGAAATGCAGAGCATGAGACGATTATATCCACCCGTTGCTGCATCTCTACCACACCGTGCGTGCCAGCCACACAAGCATAACCCCGGCAAAAGAAAAACGAAAGAAAGCTCGCGCTCTAAAACGCACGCTGTTCATGTTTGCAGTAGCTGCTTGCTGTGCGCCCTGATCATCATGTATGTCTGCAAGCCCCATAGATGGTTGCGTGTTTTCTTCCGTTGCCTTATCTTGGCCTCCTTGGGAAGTCCGTCGTTCACGCGCCTTTTCAGCGGTGATTCGCCTTTTTCTCCATCCATTTCGCTGTGGTGAGTTTCGGTTTCCGGATATACACCTCCACGCATACCCACGACCGCTGCCAACGCCGCTGAAGCTCTCCCTCTACATCCCGGCCACGACCCTAAAGTGGGGACCAGTAGTCGACACACCTGAACATCGTACCGGGGCTTCTCATGCACCTCTTCCGTTGCCCCCAGAAGTTAGATAATAGCACGACGACGGCACACCGACAGACACCCACACAGGCGCGGGCATGCATTCGGGAGAATGAGCGGCAGCTTCATCGATGTGTTTGGGTATGTCTTTTTTGCTACCTGCGGAGAAAAGACTTGAACCAGCGACGGTGGCCCTGCCTTCGTGTGTGCTATTGCTTGCGTTAGGTGGTGCTCTTGCAGTTTTCAACCTTCTCACCGTCCGTGCAGATGCCCAGCAGACGCGACGTGTTTACATTGCTGCTCTTGAACCAGTACTTGATGGTGTTGGCTACATCGGCCGTATTGGCGTCCTCGGCGATGTCGCTCAGTTGCACGAGCTCGCCCTTTGTGTACACCACCATGAGCAGTGGTGCGGCCATCTCCGCGTTGGCACCGTCGCTGGTGACGATCATGAGCCAGTTCTCTGCCTCCTCACTGGTGCGCCTAGATAGAGCCAGGGCGATACGGCCCACGGTGGAGTCGAGCAGGTTCACCTCGCTGCGTTCCTGCACCGCCAGCTCCGGGTTGTTCACCTCCGCCTCGGCGAGCTTGCTCAACTGGAAGTACAAAGCATCGGCGGAGTGGTTTATCATTTTCTCGAAACCAAGCAGGATTTCGTCGTTGTACAGCTGCGCGCAATCATCGCATGTGATGTATTTGCGGAAGGCGTTGCAGTATGCTGATTCCTTCGTTTCCGGGCACTTTTGGCCCGAGCACTCCGTGTCAAGCAGACCCACCTGCGGGCACGGGCTCGTGCCCGCCGCCCCCAAAGACCAGTAGGCGGACGGTGCAGCCACAATGGTGTGCTTATCCTGCGACTTTAGCCAGCCAAGGATCGACGTGGTGTTGACCAGCGTGTCGGCACTGATGGTAGCGGATCCAGTGAGGAGGTTGACGAGCGGGTTCGCTGTGCTTTTGGCTGCGATCGTTGCAAACTGCCCACCCGCTTTGGAGAGAAGGCGCATAAAGGGGGACTTGTTGCTCCTCAAGGCGCGGCCCACTGACATGGGCGACAGCCCCTTCGCAACAATCATTACCATCTTCGGCTTTCTAGTATCGCCGACAGTTTTGCGGGCTGTGTTGGAGACGACAGCCAGGCATGCCAGGAGAAGGAAGACTACGGCGGTGACGAGCACGGTGCGGCGCAGAGCACGGGCGTGCAGGGCCTCTTTCACCTCGGCATTGGTGTGAGTGCCAGGTTCCTTCGGCGGCGGCGGCACCTTCTTGGGAAGTGACGGCATCTGTTCCCCCCCCGACTGAGCAGGTGAGAGTAGTACTACGAGTCTGTGAGAATGCCCGAGAGTCTGAGGGTGCCTCTACGAGCTTACGTGATCGATAAGGCGAAAGCAGCGTGCGTGTTAGAGAGAAGCGTATGACACGGTCTTTCCGTGCAACAGAAGGCGTCGACGCACACAGCGTCTGCCTTCCGCGGCGATGTCCGCTTATGGACAACCGAAAATAATAACTCAATAAAAAAAGAGAGAGTGTGGTGAGCACAAGTGTCTACGACAAAGCCTGACCGTGCGAGAAACACACTGCACGCCTCTCGACAGAAGAGGGCAGTGGAGGTACACAAAATAAGAAGGGGTGAGGGGGGAAGGACGCGACAAACTCAAGCGCCACTCTCCAGCAAACAGGATGTTATGCACGCTGGTATCGGTACTAATGCGAACAGAAGCCCATGCAGGAGCACACAGAGAGGACAACACGGTAATTACCTACGCGAGAGAGAAAAACAGACAAGACCCGGAGAGCCGACACACAGAAGGGGAGAGAGAGCGAGACAGAAGATCGTCCTTTACTAGAGATGTGCAACCGCCGTTTGTGAGAAGCCCGCAGGTGCGCACAAGAACAACAAAAAAGGGGAAAGGGGCGCCGAGGAGGGGGCGATGGAGCGGGGTCGACGACGTCGAGAGGAAATAGATGAGCCTCGTCGCGCGCGCACACAGGTGACCGGGGGAAAAACAAACTTCAGCAATACTCTCGGACAAAGTCCAAAATAAAACGATGCGATGAAGAGCAAACCAGCTACCCTTTGCATGTCGCTTGTGCTTTCGGGGTGCCAGGGAGAAATGCCGACGAGCGCGTCCGTTCATACACGAGGCGGCGAGGGAGGAGTACAGGTGACGAGTCACGGCGATGAGAACAAGGGAAGGAAAAAAAAGTGACAGGCAAAGGTGAAGGGGTGCAGTTGTGCAGAGGAGCGGAGGGGGCAGGGTGTAGCCAAATCGTGCAGCTTCCCCTCCAACGGAAAGGAGGCATTTCGAATGCCCCCTTCTTTTTTCAAGTCCATGAAGAAGTCCCGTTAGAAATGAATCCGTTCGTCGCGTGTGCTGCCAATGCGTGTCGAAGGGTGTTCCATGGAGACTTTCCGTGGATCTTCTTGAATTCAATTTTTTTTTCGGTATCTCTCCCGACACCTTTCGCGTAGAGCAGTTAAGAGTAAGTAAGTGACCTCTGCTGCACTGCCTCGTACTGATGGGCTCTCCTTCGCTCACCTCTCCTTCCCGTGTAAACAACGGGCAAGCAAAGTAAACGACAAAGACTAGCATGAAACTGTTTGGAGTGAGGGGGACCATTACCAACAGCCGGATAAGCAAGAGGCACACGTTTTTCAGCACAAAGACGAAAAGGAAGAGCCCACCTAAGCCTACTGAGAAGGGATCCTTGACAAGGCAAGAGGGGCAGGTGATACACAGCTGCCCCATCCTGAGATGGGGCAAGCCGGCCACCTGCTTCAGTTTCGTGCGCGGCGATCGTCTCTCTTGCTGAGCGCCACTCTCGTTCGCTGCAGTCGGATTCCTCATCAGAGTGGTGACACCCTGGATGCTCCGTCTGACAAAAACAACGGTGGCCGGAGAACTCGAAAAAGCGCTCGCGCGACGTTGCGGTACCGACGACAGTGGGGTCTGTGGCCCACATGGCGTCCGCTATGTCGTGCAAAGGGCACGTCCCACACTATGCACTGCGCTGAGCCCGCTCGAAGGGACACGCCCGCAGCACTGGCTTGGAGAGTGAAGAGCACAAGACCGTCGCGACATGGACTGTCGCAGCTCGTGCCGCTGGACGCGGGATAGGCCGCTTTCACCTGGTCTGGACAAAATACGTTGCGCGATACCAGCGCCCCGATGCGCTGCCCCAGAAATTCGGCGCTGTATGGAAAGGTGGGGCCAAGGTCACCGCCGCTGCGCGGCAGCGCTAGCGGGTTCAGCGCAGCGCCACCCACGATCCAGTCAAACTCCACTAGCAGGAGAAGCCCCGCACTGTAGTACACTATGATCATCTGCCAAGAAGAATCCTGAAGCTGCTCGGCTAGTGCCGCACCAGCGGCGGCGGACCGCTCGACAGAGTTCAGCGCTATCAGACGCGCTGTGATAGGGAAGCTCTCCAACGCCATGCTCAAGAGAACACCGTGACAATTGAGGGTCTCCAAGAAACAGCGTCGCCCCACAAGGCCGCCGCGGACGGCAGCAAGGGGCTGCTCAATGGCTGTCCGACTTCTTCCCCGCGTCTCCATGAGACCGCCCAGAACGTCCCTGCACGCCGTCCTCCATTGCCTTTGCTTTCTTCGCCACTGTCAATCGGAGCGGAAGAGACACACGGCTACGTTAACCAGCAAAGGACACATCTTGACCGCAGAAAGAGAGACAGCCCTTTCACTGGGTGCACGGCGTATACGGAGGCGATAGAGTCGCAAAGTCGTTCGTCGACCCCGTAACTCGCGCACCTCCGGAAATCACTCTTGCTAGAGCCCCGTGAAGAATCACACGCGTGAGCAGAATCACTCCGCTGCGTCGTGCGCGTTACAACGGGATGGGCGGACTCTGGCCCCCGGCCGAGGTGACAGCCACCAGTGTCAAGATGGCTAAGTCAATAGCAGAGGAGAGCGACTTAAGAGCCAGGCCCACACGGACTGCATCTTCAGCGCCGGAGGAAAATGTGGTGACGTACACTGTCAACTGCGTGGTGGCCGTCGAGTCATCTGCACATGTGCTGTATGACAGCACCAGGATTTCTGTCTAGCGTACTTCCTGTTGCGCTTCCTAATCCTCGAGTTGTGTCCATACGAGAAGGCGGAAACAGGACCAAGGAGCAAAGAGATCATACTCAGATCACCGTTGATTGCGTGCGTGAACGAGGCTCAGGCAGGAGGAAAGGTAGGGATGAAGAGTGAGCGACTGGGGAGAGGGATCGGTATACAGGTCATGTAACCCGAGAAAGCGCAGCCCCGAGTTGCCCGCACGCGTGCCACTATTCGACATAATCGACAGAGCTTACCCACGCACACGCGCATCGCCAAGCAAGGCACAGCAGAAAACGACTGGGCTTGCTTTCAAACGGCACCTGTGACACCGAGACGAGCACCACGACCAAAGCGGTCGTGGTGCTCTTTTCGCTTGGCGCTAGCGGGTAGCACACAGCGCACCAGGAAGCGGGGACTGGTATGCGAGTGCTCAAGAAGGAAGGCCACAGCAGTGGCACGTGGCGGTCAATCGTCGTTTTACGTCTGGACGTACGCGACCGAGTTCTCCTTTCTGATTCAGCTCGAATGTTCGGGCGGTAATTCTTTTCGGGGTGCCACCCTCTTCTCCTCTTCCAACTCCCCCAAACAAAACAAACAGAAAATCAAAAAAAAAACAGCTAAAAGACACGTCTGTCAGTCGGCAAAACAAATGCGTAATAGGCAGGCAGGCAAGGAGGAGAGCGCAACGTGAAGCGGTCTAGGAGGGGGGGGAAGGGACACAATGCACACAACACATGCAGTGAAAAGGCACGCTTCTCGCAACCACGAAGCAACAACAACGAAAAAAAAAAGTGAGAGAGAAGCAGAACAGTGAAATATATGCAGCAGCGAGAGAGAGAAGGCCGCCAGAAATGAAATGATCAAACACAGGAAATCCCTTCGTCCCTTCGTCGCACTGCCTTTACACACCACGCGCTCTCACTTCGCGCAAGGCGGAATTACCACAAAAAAAAAGCTGGGTGTTGAAACAAAAAAGGACAGCGGTGCGAAAAACGCTGGGGTGCGTGTGTATGTGTAGGCGTTCTCGGGCTTATATCACCGTTTTCTGTTGGCATAGGTTGCTGTTGTTTTTCTTGTTTAGCCTCCTATGAGAACAGTGCGCAGGGCATGCGAGCGCGTGTGCCGGTGCCCGCGTTTTCAAAAATGAGGCAAGTGGCTGCGGTGCGCGGCTGCGTGTGCACTGCAAGAGGACACAAGCGGCTATGGAACCGTCCGCTATAATACACGTGGGCACATTCGAAAAGGGAACACGTATACGACTGCAGACACAGACAGCCGCACAGTTGCGTGAGAAAGCAAAAAGCGGAGCAAAGAAAAATATAAATCAAATGAGACATTAGTAGGACAAGTTGTTTTTATTTTTGCGTGCAACGTGTCCACTCTATCATACAGCATAAGCTCACCTCTGGTCTACCTCTACCCAGTCACAGACCTCAATCGAGTGGTGCAAAGCAGTGGTTGAAAAGCCTCACGGTCATGTGCCCCGACTTCGTCAGCTGAACGCGGTCTCTAAACCAAGCCCTGCCCACCACCCGCGCTCTGCAGGTCACCCCACAGCCGCTTCCAGTACGCTGGTCGCCACCTGGCGCATCTCCCTTGGGGTGGCAGTCATGCTCGCCACCGGTTGGCAGTGCGAGGGCCGGGTGAGTTACACTCGAGTTGCGTTGGCACTTCGCCTTCCGTATGGATGGCAGCAGCGCGTGCACTGTCGTAGGTTGCTCCGACGAAACGCTGTCCAGGACCGGAGCGCCGACTTCAGTTGTGATACATCTCTCTAGCCTTCTCCTATGTCGTAGACACTGGATCCTGTGATGCCACGCACTGAGACGTGTGCGCCCCCTTCTCCAACGCCATCCACATTCACATATATATCACAAGTCAGAAACGGCAACAAAAAAGTTGCATGACTACGCACTGCTGTGAAGGAAAGGAAATAGGGACCGAGATGACACACACACACACAGATATAGTAATTACAAACAACAAAAACTGAAAGAGCAGCTCATAGCACCCACATACACGGTTCATCGTGGCGTACTTGGGAAGGTTCGAGGGTGGAAAGGCAAACACGCACTAGCAAACCAAAGGCGGGGCAATGGAGGAGGAGAATTCCGAACCGCAAACGAAGAGAGAGTTTCGAAAAAGAAAACACTAAGCCAGAACATGTACGCATGTGCGCAGATGCATACGCGAATATGGACGACGAGCTTGCACACTTCACACCCTCAGGTATTCCACCTGCCACTGGCGAGCACGGCATTGCTCAACCACAGACACGCCGTGTTCTAAACGAAGAGTATGTGGTAAGACCAGTAGAGAAAAACGACAGATAAGTAAGGCAGGCTTTTAGACTACAAAAACAAATGAATCGCAGTAAACCCAACCACACCAAGCATACACCAACGAAAAAAAAAATGAAAACACTCACGCTCGCCACACAGGGATAAAGATAATAGAACGTCGCCATCAATCAGAGCTGCGTGGACTAAAACACAGATGCACCATGAAGAACCCACGTGCAACCATACATTGAGCTCTGAAACCATCGACGCATGTACGTATGCATGAGAAAACGAATACGAAAAACGCAGTCGCTCCGTTTGCAAACGCCAGCCATTACCGAGAGAAACGTGACGACGTTTTACATGCGAGACAAACAAGGGGAAAAAGATGGAAGACTTTCAGGCACCTTTTGCACCTCTTTTTGGGGGAGGGGAGGTGCCAAGCCTCAGTCACTACTACATCAGCACATTGCTCGATGCGCGACGCCTTCTTGGGCATCGGTTTTTGTGACAACTGGCACCCCATGAGCATCATGAGGCAGGCAGAATGCGCTGCTGCCATGACTTTCCCCTGCTCAAGGACACACATCGGGGCCCATCTGCAGGTGCAACCCCTCGTTTCATCAGGGTATCGCTCTCTTCCCATACCGTATCCGGGCGCTACTTTGTGAGCTTCGCCGCCCTCGCCTGCCTCTCTTCCTGCAGGTGATATGAGGCGAGGTGCGCCTTGAGGTCCATCTTGGCGTGCATGTAGTAATGGGCGGAATCGTACTGCTTATGCAGCTGGTTCATGATGGACTCGGCCGCCTCAAGACTCTCATCGCGGTACGCGATATAGGCCTTGTCGTACAGTGCAAAAGCCTGTGCGTAGGAGAGACTCCACTGCCGATCCTTGTACTGGGGCGTGTCTCGAATTGCTTTGATCACCTCCAAGGCAGCTTGCCGGTCCTTCTTCGACTCGCTGTTCGCCAGCAGCATAGACTTGTAGACGCATAGGCATAACAGCCGGTAGTTCTCAGGGAGGGAGGCTCTGGGTTCGTGCGGGTTCGGGGATGCAGCAGGCGAGGCAACCTCCCTCGACACAGGCGACCCCTCCGATGCCGCCTTCGAGGAGAAAGCCAGTGACCGCGACGTCGCTTTTCCCTTGCTGCGCTCCCGCATCGAGTCCACATAGTCGGACAGTGGGGTGTTGCACTGCACCGGCTCCCGCAAAAGGTACGCGTCGATCAAGGCCACCATCTTTTCTTTGCGCTCCGCAGGGTACTGATGGGCGATGCCCGCAATTAGACACTTTTCATACGCTGGCAGCGGCACGATATTTCGAATGATAAGACCTTCCGGAACGGGTTCCAGCGGCTCGCCCAGCTTCTTCTTTGCAACCACGGTGGACGGGGTAATGCCGTGGCTCACCAGGATCTCCTCCATTCGCTTCAGCACGAACTGGTCGTTGTGATTCGGCTTCCCGCCAAGTGTGACAGGTTTGCGCTGCGCTGCCTCCCAGTAGAGCTGGGTGATGGTCTCAGCGATCGCCTTTCGTGTGGAGACGTCGGAGAAGGTCAGCCCCACCTTCTCCTCGCTCGAGCCAAGGATGCGGTTTAGATCCTCCAGCGGAAAGTCCAGCGCGCCTTCGGGGTTCTCGATCCCCTCTGCCCATTCCATCTCGAGCATCTCAAGACAGCACGCCTGCGTGTACTGGTACACGGCATTCGCCCACTTGGACGTCTTCGAGAGGATCTCGAGGCACCGGCTCGCACGCTTCCACTGGTGCACAATGGCGTAGTTGAACCACTGATCGTACAGGACGAAGTCGCGGAGCTGCGGCATGGCAGCAAGCAGCTGTGAGTTACTCGCAATAGCAAGGCAGTTATTCAGCTTAGAAATACTCAGATCTACGGAGCGCGTCAGCCGCTCGATACGACCGTCGAGCCAGAGATGCAAAATCGACTCGCGCATTTTTTCCTTCTGCAGCACCTCTGTGCGCACTTCGTGTGCAACGGGCAGGTAGGAATCGACCAAAAACGCCGACGTCGCTGGCAGCATGCCGTAGAGTGCAAGCAGCAGGGCACTGGCAAAAGGCGACAGCAGCGTGTCGCTCTTGAAACACTGGCGGACAAGCTTCAGTCCTTCCTGCCGGTCGCCTTCGACGCCGATGAAGCGGAGCACAGCTCGAACGTTGTCTGGCAGGATGGAAAGTGCGAGCTTCATTGCACCGAGGCCGAACTCGACGCAGTGCACCGAGTTGCGGTCGAGGCCGAGTGTCTCTAGCGCGGCACTTTGTTCGAGGGAGGCGTGTCTTGCGGTTAACCAGCTTGGAGACCGCAGCGGTGAATTCACGTCGCTGTCCCCCTCCTCGGCAGCCGCGGGCTTGTGCTGGGACGTCTTGACGGTCTCTTTGCCTCCGTACTTGGCCTTGTAGCGGTGCTCTAGCTCCATGTAGAGGGACTTGTAGCTGCTGTTCGCGCGGTTCAGCGCTAGTCCAGCCTTCACGAGCGCTGAGACGGACTGCTGGAGCACGAAGACGAAGCAGCGCAGGGCCTGGCTCTCCGCGTGCATTGTTTTCGCGCGGAACTCCGCGGCGCTGAGCCAGTTCCCCTCCGTCTCCTTATTGCGCTGAAACACCTTAGAAAAACCTCGGGATAGCATGCTCTTCTCCCTGGACATCACCTGTGTGGCGAGCGCGCTTGACCTGGTGAGTAGCTCGAGTGCTATGTCTGCCTGCGCCTGCTCCATCGAGAGGCCGCAGCGCACAAATGCAATCAGTCCAGCTCCGCACACCGCCAGAGGGTCTTCGCTCATGCGACTCCTCAGCGTCGCCTCGCAGTCAGCGATTCTGTTGGCAAAGAAGGCATCGACTGCATATTCGATGTGCGAGTCCATGTTCCTTATCATGTCTGGGGTGAGGTTGCGCAGCCGCTCGACTTCGGCGCGGCTGTGATTGAACAACTTCGAGTTCGCCTCGTCGTCCAGCTGCTCCAGCTTCCCGACATTGAGCTCCTCCTCGACCGCCTCCATGTCCATCGGGTCAGCATGGCGTTCCGCCAGCGACGCACTCGTCTCTGCGCTTTCCGACATGGGGGCACCCTATGAAAAACGCCTACAGTGCAAACAGCTTCCGTTGCCAAGGAGGGGAGAGATCAGGAGGGAGACAAACACACGGGGGTTCCGAAGAGGGAGTACCGCCAGCGTGAGGGAAGGGGGCGGTGAGAGGAGAGGCAACGGCGCAGACACACACGCACACACAAAACAAAGCATGCGCGAATGACGAGCTGCTATGAAAGGTGCCGGTGTGGGCGAAGCGTCACAAGTTGAATGCGGGGCAATACAGCACAGAAAGCAAGAGCAGTGAACCGACCGTGGCTTGTTTTTTTTTCCGCGTGCGCGAGGGGCCCAAAGGCCGAACACCAGGAAAGCGCAGCAGCAATAGCAACGAGAGCACGAGGAAGGCTTTTCGAGTGTCTGCGCGCGTGCAGTTTACCACTAAAAGTATGCTGTCAGGTGACTTTTATGATGTGCATACAAGCACAAACGAACACCCGTGCACGTACAGAGTCGACACGAGGTAAAGGATAGGGATGCGAGTTCAGTTCGTGGTGAAGGTTAAAGGAGAACGAGAAACACGGGAAATGGAAAAGGGCAAGAACAGGTGATTGCTTGTGCTTTCCGGCTGTCGAGTCAGTTTTATTTGCTTCGCTATATATATGCTCGTATGTATATATATGTAATGTAGTGTTACACCACACTAGGGGAGAACACGGCGGTGTGGCGAATATGCAAACGCCTACACACACCGACACACAAGAAGGAAAAAGAAAACGCCATGCCATTCAACTTGAAGTGCACCGGCGACCAGCACAGTGGGTCACCGAGAGAGAGAGAGCAATGATGATGGAGAGCGGGGAGAGGAGAGGGGTGAGAGGTCACCAAGACGAGCGCACGGCACCGCACCCTACAGAAGAGGGAGCCCCATGGGGTACGCAGGGTCGCTTTCCTACAGAAAAGGAGAGAAGCAGCACTGGTGTGATGGGCAAGGTTGATCATCTGTAGGGGTGCGGCACGCAACTCGAGGCAACTGCTAGCGACTCGAGCAGCGACGCTCGGACCTTTATGTTCATCATTTTTGTGTTTGGCTGCGGATCGTAGACGGCGCGGGGACCTCGAAATGGGAGTTCTGGGGGGAGTTGAGGGAGAGTGCCAACCCGCTTTCAACACCGTTCGCGCCCAACTCATTTTGGAGGAGCCTGGAAGACAACAGAGACACAAACTGCTCGAACGCAGACATGGAGGCGGAGAGCCCCAAACACACGATATAATCGATAACGGCCACCTTCATCCACTCCACGACCACACAGACATCGAGAACTAAAGCTGCGCACCCTTTTCGATCCTGTATTGCTCGCCAGCAGCCCCATAGGAGGTAGAGGAGAAGAGGTGCTCTGATCAAAAGACGACACGAAGATAGATCGAAGGGTGGTACAACAAGCCGCGCCGGCGTTGGTGGTGGTGGGGGGAGAAGGTGCAGGGTTGTGATAACCCTCGCAAAGGCGGCACCACGTGAAACTTCGACGCTGGTCCTCGATGCCGATGGACGGATATTAGAAACACAGAAACATGAGAGTGTCAGACACGCACGCGCAGAGAGAGGGAGAGATGGTCATCCCTGAAGCGCGGCGTGGCTCAACAAAGCACAACAAAATGTTGTTGCTCAACACAAACCCGCGCAGTTAGACGCACGTATCTGGTCCACAAGCAGAAAAAGCAACAGACAGAGAAAAAAACCAACGACGCAGTGCACCCATAGACACCAACAATGCATTCACATGCAAAGAACGAGCGAACAATGAAGGAGGGAGGGGGAAGAGAGTGGGTGGGTGGGGAGGGGGGCATCTGAGCAGAGAAGGGAAGAAAAATGACACAGAAAGCGAGGGAGACGAGATAGATTTCATAGGAACTCTCCCCTTTCCCACACAATACAGAGTTGACGCACATACACAATGGAAAAGGCTTTGTTTCCAGCTCTGTTTGGCGGGTGTTTGTTTGGGGAAGCGCGATCAAAAGCGGCAGAAGACTTGTGTGCCTGCGACAAAAGGACAGAGGTGCAGCGAGTTCTCCGGGAAAGTCTGCAAAAAAAAAAAGGGGATGAGGGTGCGCAGAACATGTAGGCGTACACACCCACATGCATACAAGCACGCACACATACACACATACACCCCTGCACACACACACATCTACATACATACGCGAGTGAGACACCGCTAGCAAGAGAGCCCAACGAAGACAACAACAATGAAGCCTCTTCGGCGCAGCGTAAAGCACGTCTTTTGACAGCGGCACGACAGAGTGAACAGCAAAAAAGAGCCCCTCCAAACGAAAAACACAAAAATGAAAAAGGACAGCGCCCACCAACGAATAAAGATGAAGAGTGGGCACAGCAGGTGCAACAACATCACAGTGAGGCAGACGGTAATAGACCCAAGCAGCTGGCCAGAGGGTGAAAGGGGAGGGTTGAGTGGAGGAGACGGCGAAGAACTACACAGGCGTGCCACCGAGGTAGCACACGAGAGCCGTTAAGACGCACCTGACTAGGCAAATACTGTTCGAAGCAACAAGCACATAGAGAAGATGTCAACACAGAGACTCACGGGGAAAAGTCAACGCTGACGTGTGCAGCTGAAGGGGAGACAGCGGGGAAGCATATGACAAACACGTATCCAGGTCTGTCCCTCTGCTAGTGCTTTTTCAGTGCAGAGAGTTCCGCTTCGAGATCCTTGACGGTGCTCTGCAGGTACTGAATGACGCTGCGCTGCTCTAGGACAAGCTGACGGAGATGGGACTGATCTTGGCGACCTTCCTGGACTAGCTTGAACAGTTCCCGCATGTGACGCGACATGGCCGCCGGGTCAGACATGTCGTCGACGCCATCGTCCTCAGTCATGTTGAAGACGCTCTCGTTCTGGCCCTCGCAAGAGTCGTCGCTGGTGGATGTCTTCACATGCAAGGGGTCTTCCTCTTCATCTGCGTTCTCCGCTTCGACTTCGTCCACCGCGCCCTCCTCATCCACGTCGCGGTCGCTGACGTCGACGTGCGGCGAGCGAAGAAACTCCTCGTTCGGGTAATCGGATGAGTCATGCGCACGGCCGTCGCAGGCCTCCCTCGCTGGCATATCCATGAGAGTGCGGCGAAACGACATTCCGGCTGCCGCACTGGCATCGCCGTCCTTGGTGAGGTTCGCGGAGGCGAGCAAAAAGGGGCCGCGGGCGTCTGCAAAGCTCTGCAAAGAGCTTCCCAGGCAGGCTGCCGAGTCCACGAGCTTTGAACGCCCCTCTGTCATGGCGGGCTCCACCGCTGTGCTGGCGGACTTGGCCGACTTCGTCTGCGTCATGGCCTGCACCATGGTACTTAGCCCCGCCAGCACCTCCGGACGCAGCGGTGTCTCGCCGCTCTCCAGCTGGTGGCGCAGCTGCCGCAAGTTCTCCTTGGACAGGGCATGCAGAGTCTCATCTTTGGTCCCACCGGTGCCGAAGTACATGGTGTCGAAGCCGCGAGTGGAGGTGGTGCTCCACATGTCGTCCATCGTATCGCCGACGGAGGCCAGCTTGGCAGGGCGGATGCGCGGCAGCGAGGCGACCTCAGAGTTAGACATGGCATCCACTTCGCTGGACTCTACCATGAGGCTGGCTGCCGTCGTCTCGGGAAGCACCGTCGTGGTGGACGCGTTGCGCTGGCGCTGGAGGTAGGGCACACCAGAGGCGGCGATGTTTTCCACCCTGAGCGGGGCAGGGCCACGGGATAGCTCGTGCAGGTGCTGGTTTAAGTTGGCGGAGCTGAGAGGGTCTGTGTGGTGTCGCGTCGGGCTGCCTACCTGCGGATCCACGCTGGCGTCCTCAATGTTCCACCCGTTGCCTTCAATGGACGTCTCGCCACCATGCAGGCTGGCGTTGCTGTATTGCGTGACGGAGTCGGCAACCTCGCTGCTGAGGTCGCCCGGGTCCCGGGTGCGACCGGCGGCAGTCAACACTGAGGCCTCTCTGTGATCCCCGACATCCTTCTTTTCAGTGTTCAGCTTCGGCAAGTTCGTGCCGTAGTCGACGTAGGCGTCGTCGGGAATGACGTCCAACCGCAGGGGTACATCTCCTGTCTCTACTCGGCGTGTGAAGCCGTGCAGGTTATGGTTGCTCAGCGCCAGTTGCTGAGGCGGTTCATGATAGACTTTGATGGCGGTGCCCTCGAACGACGGCGTCATCGCATCCACGGACATGCGACTCTTCGAGTCGGACTGCGGCGACTTGATACCCGGATGCGCTACTGGGCTGCTCGTGCCGACAGTCAAGTTGCTGATCTCATCGTACTCATCAAAAACAGACTCGCCTTGGCGAGTGGCGTGTCCATCACGCGAGGCCGCTACCGATGACGTTTCTGTATCCATTCCACGAGAGAGGGAGAGACAGCCAAGCTACAAAGGCGGGAAGGGAAAGGGAAGCGGCGAGGCAGTACAGCGCGACCGAGAATGACAAGGCGTTTACAGAGGCAAGGAATACGACCACCGGGTTAAGCGGCACGACTTCAGTCCTCACAGACAGCAGCTGATTGGGTATTCGTGGATAACAGCCCGAACTCAGCTTCGTAAGCCGTGCTTGTGTCAGAAATAGAGAGAGATCAGCGAGGCTGCAGGTGTGGCTCAGGTCTTCGCGGTTCTATCGACGATGAAAAGAAAAAGATCAGGAAGAGCGCGCGAAAGGCTGGAGGGATGGCGGTGCTCTGTTTTTGTCCAGTTCTGTGAGGAGCGTCCGTGTGGGCTACTGAGGTTCGTCAGTCTGCTCTACGTTTCTTTCAGCCGCCTTTTGTCTCTTCGTCAAAGCCGCTGCGGCACTTCCTGCGGACCAGCAGCAGGCCCGGAAAAGAAGAAAACGTTCTTTGTGCAGCGTCCAGATCAGGGTGATCTGCGAAGACACAACTGTCGACAGGGCCAGACCGAAGAATCGGAAAGAGGAGAAGGCGAAAGAGAGAGTGGGGGAGAGAGAGAAAGGCAAAGAGAGGCTGAGAAATGCGTGCTTGTGTGTTGTATGGCCGAGAAATACACAAGAGGGGGAGGGGGAAACAGTGTAGAGAAAGGAAGGGTGAGGTGGTGTGTGTGGGGCGGGTGGGCGGAGGTGCTAGAAAATGCTCTTTGTGGAATGTTGCTGTTGTGGACGCGGGGGTCGCGCAGATGTGCGATGAGGAGAGGGGGATGGGGATCCATCGTAGCACACGCGCCCGTAAAGAAGGATGTGTGGGAGAACAGGAGGGGCGGCATGAAGCGTGTGTGAACGAGATTCAGGGTACATGTGAGCGATTTCGGTAAGCCACAGTGGTACCTTCTACGTGGCTCTTTTTCACGGTGTCGATGTGGTGGCAAGTAAACTGCCGTTTTCCCTTCAACCTTCGTCAGGGTGGGGTGTTGGAGGAGTTCCTCTCAAGCGAAGCGCCTCATCAAGCGGATGGAAACAGAGATGGCTCGCTCACCCTACACGCATCCAACCTCAACAGTCGGAGAGACAACATGGTTAGTCCTTCCCTGTGTTGTGGCGACCCGAAGGTGGATCGGAAGTCAGTCTCTTCTTAACGGAGGCCCAACGACACACCTCAGCGTGCGGCCTATTGCGAGTGCCTCTCCTATTTGCTTCTTCACGAGGCAACTGGTGAGCAGAACCTCAGAAAGCATACCGGAAAACAAAACCTACAAAAAAAAGATAAACCGCGTAGGGCCCGCATATCTCCATGAACGTCTGTCTGCCACTTCCTCTTTCTTGCGCGGGGATGCCTAGTAGCGATGTGCGAGGTCACGACTGCGGTGCCATCGTGGCGACTGTATAAGTCGAATCTGTGCTTGTGACTCGCTGAGAAATGCCGACGACAACGATAACGACTGGGGACAACACGCAGCATGGCGGGAAGGAGGAGGGCAAGAGGCAGGTGGTCACCACAAAAGGCCGGTGCAAGGCCCATTGAGGCATCCAAGAAGAGAAGGGTGATGGCAGCATGCACACTCGCGAGCATGGCAGATCCGATCAGAAATACAAGAAAACGGAGAGGCAGAGAGTTTCATTTTTTTTTTTAGAGAGCACATATCGAGCACAGAGACAGAGAAAGAGACATTGTTGCTGTCATTCTCTGAGGCGCTGTCGATGCAGCGTCTTTGGGAAGCCTCCATTCATCTACATGCAAAGGAGTACGTAAACAAATCCCTGGATACTAACAGGCAAGTGGTAACGCTGAAGGCACCCAAGCACACGCAAGGCAGCAAGCATGAGTCCTCACGTCCGATCCGGCGAAAAAAAAAAAACATATAGAGAATCAGAGAGGGAAATGAAATAAAAAGAGAAAGACACAGGCTCGCGCAAAACGAGCAATACCCAACACGTTCCATGTACATGGCGAGGGGAACGTGTGTCTCTACAGAGATACAAGAAGGAGATCCAAAGAGGCATCACAGAGAGGGAGGGAGAGAAAGCTTGAAGTCCACATACAAACGATACAAGAGAAACGTAAGAGGAGCACGTCGAGCACAGTCCGACAGCACCGAGAAAGTAAGAACTAGTCACTCGAGCTCATACCCACACGCTCGGAGGCTAGCGCGGGTGTGAAGAGTGTAAGTAGCCAAGGGCTCAATCGAGATGCAGCCACGCCGCGTCCTCTTTTCGCCTGTTGTCGCTCTTCATTCTCCTCTTTTCCCTTCGAGCGACGCACTGTATTCAGTGATGCTCTTTTCGAGTTTAGATCTGTTTCGCAGTGGTGCCGCGGTTGTCGATTGTCTCCTGGCGACGGTCCACGACACCTGCGAGCGAGCCGGCGTTTCGGTCCACGTTTGTCGGGCCGCCCTGCTTTGCAGCACCGGTGTAGGTGCTTTTATCATCATGGAAACGCACCGTGTCGGCCTTGGTGCCGCTGGACTTGGGGGCGGCGTTGGCTATCATGACCTCGATGTCAGCAGGGGTCTTCTTCATCTTGGCTGCGATCTCGGGAATAGCCTTTTCCTTGAACTCCGTGAAGCTGATTTTGCGTGCTTCCTTCGCCTTCACCTTGCTGAAGAGCAGGTCGGCGTCCGTCGACGTGAAGCTCTTGCCAATGATCTTGCACTCCTTCAGCATTTTGGAGAAGTGCGAGTTGTCCATTTCCTTCGACGGCGCGCTGCCGAAGGACGCGAAAGCCTCAAACGTCGCCTGGAAATTGTCCATCGTTGGAAGGAGGTGAGGGAGAGAGGGAGATGAGAGAGTATAGCCGAGTCGCGCTGATGCAAGCCAGGAAGTGCGAAAGGCAGCTACAGGTGAGGGGAAGTACAGAGGCGAAGATACGTGATAGTTGAGTGCAAAAAGGGGAAAAAATGATGTACGTGGGTGTGCTGCACACGCGTGGTAATGTAGAAGTGACGGCGAAACACGCAGGCAAAGAGAGGGAAAGGGGCGCACATGGGTGGATGGCGGTTGCACGACCGTTCGTGCAGCGTGAGGGACGCAAAGGAGTGGGATCGAAAGCATTGAGGAGAGACAACTGGGGAACGAACAGAACGGAGTCCTCCACGCCGACAGTTGCATCCCGTTCTGGTAAGCCTAGAGGTAAAGGCAGAACTTATTACAGACGCACAACTCAAAATCCAAAGAGGTTTGCTTGGATTCTACGCGCACTTGCCACCGTCGCAGTGCGGTGCTGCGAGTACTGCGATCCTTCTGGACGTTGGAAAAGCATAAAGAGGAAATAAGGCTGGCGTGGGAAGACCCAGAAGGAGAGGACACATTCCAGGCACAGCAAAGAAGGGGGAGGGGGAGTGTGTGTGTTTGCGTTTAAGGTGAGCCCGAAGGACAAACAACATGTGAATAGCAAAAAACAACGATGAAGGAGAGACATAGAGACAGAGAAGCGACATGTTTGCTGAAGACAACGAAGGTCAAGCGACGAGAACAACAACAAAGAAACATCACAGTCAACAGTGAGGTATACGTGAACGCACAGGAAGACATACATGTGAAGTACGAAAAGAGAGAGTCAGACATCACCCCATCACCACCGCCACCACCCGAACAAAAACGTTTGAAAGAGAACGGCCTTTTCACGCAGGAGGGGAGTGGTGAAGACGGATGCGCGACGACGCGGTGCCCAACTCGACCGCTTTACAACACCATCGAAGCGAAGAAAAAAAAACGAATAAAAAGAAGAGGGAGCGGTTGGTCGGAGGGCATTGCCGGCGGTCTCCCACCGCTGTCAGATCATCTTGGAGGACACTGCCGTTGCTGTCGAACAGCGCGGCAAAGCAGTCTGTCTCACATGCCTCTGGTTTCGAGTCCCTCAGCGCCGTGGACGCGCAACTCTTGTAAACACTTCACCGCCGGCCGCAGACATGTCACTCGACCTGCATGATACAAAGGTGCGTCTCAGCTGTTTTGAGGACGTATAAGTTTGAAGCGGCTGAGAGGGAGCACAGAGAGAGATGGAGCGGCGGAGTGTACGCCCAACCCAGCAGCCGCACCCCCCCGCAGGGTAGAATAATTGCGCTCCTCTTCGCAGCTGGCAATCACCAACTTCGGCAGTACACAATACCATCTCTTCGCCGCTGCATGCAGCATCGCCGTCTTTCCCACGGACTGCAAACGCCTGTGCGCTGAACTTAATCACATGTACTCGCCGTTTGGTGCTTCACATTTTTATACGCAGTGGTGCCGCGGTTGTCGATTGTCTCCTGGCGACGGTCCACGACACCTGCGAGCGAGCCGGCGTTTCGGTCCACGTTTGTCGGGCCGCCCTGCTTTGCAGCACCGGTGTAGGTGCTTTTATCATCATGGAAACGCACCGTGTCGGCCTTGGTGCCGCTGGACTTGGGGGCGGCGTTGGCTATCATGACCTCGATGTCAGCAGGGGTCTTCTTCATCTTGGCTGCGATCTCGGGAATAGCCTTTTCCTTGAACTCCGTGAAGCTGATTTTGCGTGCTTCCTTCGCCTTCACCTTGCTGAAGAGCAGGTCGGCGTCCGTCGACGTGAAGCTCTTGCCAATGATCTTGCACTCCTTCAGCATTTTGGAGAAGTGCGAGTTGTCCATTTCCTTCGACGGCGCGCTGCCGAAGGACGCGAGGGATTCAAAGGGATCTGAAGATCAGCCATTGATCCGTGAAGAAGGACGAAGAAAAACAGGGAGGCGGTCGTTTGGTCTGAAACAAGCACGACTATGTTGTCCCCGTTCAGCTGTTGCTTCGGTATGCCTGTGCCTGTGTGTGTAGTGTGGAGAGGAGAGAGGGGGGAGCAGAGGAAGGGCTTGTGGCAGCCACACGACGCTGTGGGTAGCACATTAGTATGTTTATGTTGAGCACCGCTACAACGGAGCTCACACGCGAGCGATGTTAGGTGGGAAAGAAGGGAGAAAGTGAATCGTAAGTCCAACACACAGAGAGAAGAAAGACGACGGCGGAGGAGCACGCTAGTAAGACGCTGTCTGCAAGCATGCAAGACAGCGAAGCAATACTCTGGTAACGGCAGAGTTCATCCTTCTCCCCATAGGGTGCAGTCCCACATGGCACGAGCAGCATGGGGTAGCACTTCCGTCAGCCCCGATTCTTCTGCAATAAAAGTCAGCATCTACGCGTCCTTTGTTATGTCGACCTACTGGCAAAAGTTCAAGGGAGTTTACATGGATATGCTTGCTTCTCGCGCAGCACAGTGCTGTTTCCCAGGCCAGGCAAGCACGCGCACGCAGGTTCGTGTACATCATGATGCGATGACAAGGCTAACGCGACACACACACACACACACGCACGCACATGCGTAACAACAAAAAAGAGAATATATGCAGGAAAATAGAGCCGCTGCCGTAGAGGGACACCCACCATGCTTAAAAGCTGTACCACACCGTCGCTCTTGCGTCACCTGTCGCGCTCCATGTACCTCATAAGCCGTTTCATGCTGTCGGAGGGCGCGCGTGGCCGCTGTCGCATACTGGGCTCATGGTACGGGCCGGTGGCCGTGCGATTTACAGCCTGCAGAGCGTAGGCTAGGGCTGGCTCACAAGAGAGATGTGCGAAGCCGCTTCTGCTGCTGATCATCTCCTCTCGCTTGCCCGCAGTACCTGGGATATTGCTCGTGGAGTTTGGTCGCTGCGGTGCACTGGCCGCTGACGAGGTGGCTGACGCTGACGGGGGTGGAGAGACGCCACTGGCTGGATCCTCGGATCGAAGTCCGTGAACCGCCAGGCGAACCTGTCGGTACAACTCCTGCTGACGCTGCTGCAATGCACGCAGACGTGCCTCCCGGGAGCTACGGTTTTGCTCAAATAATGCCTTCTCGGAATCGCCACCGCCGAACGCCAAGCACCCGAACAGACCCGGCCGCAAAAGAGAGGCAGGCACGTACTCTCGCACAACCGCCTTGGGCAGCTTTGACACTGTCATCTTCATGTCCTGCAGTGTGGCCGTCACGTGCGGCGCAACAGCCTCAGAGGCTCGGATCGCTGGAACTCCAGGAACAACCGCCGCCAGACTTTGGCTGCGTGCCGGCTGCTTGTAGTAGTCAGCGTACGTTTCAATGGTGTGAGGTGTCCGGTATTGCGCCTCGTACTCCTTGAGCCGGTTTGCCAGCCCATTACGTTTCTTCTCTGTCCTTTTTTTGTGACCATGAAGTCGTCTTCGGCCCTCATCATCCATTGCACATTTCCTGGAGGACTCACGGTCGGCTGGGCCCTTCAGCGTGGCGTCTTCGAATGGGGGACTGCCATTTGGCACGCCGCGCAGCGCGATGGAGAGCTGCTTAACCGTGGTGGACGAGCCAGGCGCAATCTTGCGCACCGGCGACGCCACCGCCTCGTTGTCAGGTGGCGCCAAGACGGGCCTGTTGGATTCGCAATCCTCCTTCGTCGCAGTGGCAGGTTGCCCAACGGCTGTCGATGAGGAAGCTAACCTGTGGGAAGAGGAGGCACCTTCAGCGCTACTGTCGGCCATCTTGCCGCCGCACGCACTGTCATCTGCAAGCCGCCCGAGTGCCGGTGCGGCGGAGGACTCCTTCGCCACCGCAAGTGTCTCTTCTAGCGCACGCGAGCGTCCTCTTTTCTTGTCTGACTTGCTCGCTCGTGCCCCTGGCGCGCTGTTGTTAAGTTTCTCGTCGGCGTCGCTGGCATCACCGTTGCCGATCATGTTGTCCTCCTTGACCTCCCCCAGGTCTTCGTCTTGCAGCACGATGTCTTCCAACACGGCAAGACGCTCACGAAGCGCCAGGTTTTCAGCGTTCAGCTCTGCCTCGCGGCGTTCCGCGGCATCCTGCCTGTCTCGCACGGCGTCATAGAACTCGCGCAGCTGTGCATTCACTTGCATCAAGTTGGTTAGCATCCCACACGCGGCCACAAGCGAGTCAGCGAGTTGATCCACCTCTTGTACCATGGCAATATCTTCCGTCGTGCCGCGGGCAGTGAGGCTCGATGGGTCGACGGAGCGTGGGGGATCCTTGTACACAGCGCCGCAGCAGCACTCGCACGCGTTCACGCGCCCCTCTCGCTCTACCAGTGAGTTCGCCGCCATCTCTCGGTAATATCCGAGCTCTGCTTTAAGCTGAGCGATCTCCTCTCGGAGCTGCCGGATCAGCACCGTCGTCGCATCCTCGTTTACGTGCGGCTCATTCCGTATGTTCTTCGCGCGACCCGCGTAGAGGAGCGTGGAAGTCGTCTCGTCCACGTAGCGGTCTGAGGGACTGATGCAGGCAATCATGGTGGTGAGGGAGTTGCCACCGAGAGCGTGCTTGAGGAGCATCGTCAGCTTGCTGTCACGATAGGGAATGTGCCGGGTGGCCGCCTGCTGCTCTGCACCGCCGCGAGCGCGAGGTGCCAGACCGAGGTTCTTCCTTTTAAGCTCCGCGGCTGCCGGGGCAGGACCACTACTGAGCGCTGTGATCACCTTTCCTAGAGCCAGCAGCGATGTGTTGATGTCGATTGACTCCTTGACAAGCCTGGCGCTTGGGTTGTGGGAGAGAAGACCTATCTTTTCGGAACCGGCCAGATCCACAAGTGACAGCTCCGATCGGTTAAGCAGCTCGCCTTTCTGGCGCGCGCGGCTTTCCACGTAGATGGTAAAGACACAATGAGAGCGGGAAGACCGGTGATTCAGGAGGTGGCTGCTCACCACTTTTTGTCGAATGCCACTAAACAGCATCTCACGCATCTCAGCTGGAGAGTCGCAGGTGCAGATAAACAAGTTTTCCACCTTGAAGACATCGCCCTTGTGCCAACGCACACGCAGGTCTCCATCGCCGACGCCTCTTTTGCTGCGCGCACCCATCTTAAGCTTCGTCAGCGCCGATGACGAGGACAAAGACGACGCCGTTGCCTCGCCGACATCCCCCGGGACACCGGTGCCGCGAAGTAGATCGGTGATCTTCTCGTTGTAGATCTGGTAGAAGCTGCAGCGGAACGTGTACTCCACCCCGTCGTCCAGCGTCTCTGCATCATGCTGCGCTTCAGTGCTCTCGAAGACGGTCGCGCATTGCCGCTCTCGTGCACGGTCGAAGAGCAGCTGTATGACGCGAGGCATGATGCCATGTTGCTGGACTTCTGTCCCGTCCACATCCGGTACGATCGCCTTGCGCTGCTGCGAGTTCGACGCGTAGCGCAAGCCATCCATGGTGTGGGTCTTGCCACTACCTGTTTGTCCATAGGCGAATACGGTGGCATGAAACCCATCGAGGACGTGCTCAACGAGAGGGGCAATCTCGGCGAAGGTCGTCACCTGGTCCGCTTCCGCAGGCAGAACCCGATCGAAACGGTAGCATCGACCTTCTTTTTGCATCGCCTTGTCACACACGATCACCTCGTCACCTTTGATACGGACACACTCGGTGGAGTGGTCGGCCTCCGTGTCTGGCTGCAAAGGACGACAACGCACGACAACGCGGATGCGACCAAAGCAGCGCTCGCCTTCCTTCACGGCTTCTTCCGTGGCAAAGGCTCCGCTACTGGCTATGGGATCCCTGTGCGCACTCGGTGTGCTAAGATGGATAGGCGATGCACTCACATCGGGCGGCTTCCACGCAACTTGCCGCGTCCTGGGCGGCGGAGACTGTGAGTCGCCTCTGTTATCGTCATTGCCCATCCCTTCCGCAATCTAGTTCAATGCCAAGCGCCGAAAAAGGATAAAAATGATGATGGAAAAAAATGCGTAATATCTAACCAGGTGCAGGCGGTTACGGCAGTTGAGGAATCGCGTCGAACAGAGAGCAACCCATGACGCCGATACTTTTTTTCTCGTTGTCTTGTGCTTTCCCGTCTGCTTGCCTGTCGACTGGGGGTACCGGTGGCAGTCTTGACTAACAAGCGCGGTGGTATCTTGTGCCTTTGCGGAGTGTGGTGCTTGGCATTCCAGGCTGTGAAGAAGAAACCGTCGAGAGGTTGTATTCATTTCACGGCAGACGTAGAGCGACACACAGAAAAGCAAAAACGGCTGACTGTAAGAAGGTGCAGGGAAGACGCGCATTGAGGAGGAAGGTGAGAAGAAAAGAAATGCCCGTTAGTGCAACGAGAGCGAACCAGGTTCCATTTGTAGAGCGCGGTGATCGAAAGAAAGAACGCATCGCCGCCGATAAAAGCCAAAACCAAGCACAATCTCTGTGGGTGCGATGGCGTCAGCGTACTGACTGAAGGCGATAAACCTGAACAACAAAAAGAATGGAGCGCGTGATTCCTGCTATAGTTCAAGCTTCGAAGGTCTAGAATACCACGAGCAGATGTCCTGCAGCGGTGCCAATATAATGACGACCTTTGCACTCTTTCGAGGTTTCGCTACACGGATTATGTGAAGATATGAAACGCCCTCCCAATGACTGGATCGGTAGCAGACGAGGACCCAACGCCGATCACGGCGGAAAGTCTCTGCCATACCGAAGGACGTGCATTACACAGCACCAACAAGCAAGTCAGATGCCTTACCAACAACTCGCTATTGACTCTGTCACCGCTCATCGTCACTGGCGGCGTTTTTGCTTTTTCTGGAAAGGGTCGGGTGCCTCCCTATGCGTCTTCAGGTCCATGTATCGCTTTAGCGTTTTTGTCGGCTTGAGGTGAGCATCTAGCAGCCCCCTCTTCTGCATGTTAAGCACAATGGATGGGTTCCGCTCCACATCCTGCGACAGCTGCCTAGCGTGATCGAAGCGACGCTGCTTGATCGAGATGGAGGTGTAGTCCTCCATCTGAAATTGCTTAATCGCTGGCTTGGAGAAAAATTCCCGCTTGCGGTACGCCATATCTGGGTTCTCGGCTTGCACCGTGTAGTGCTGTCGCACGGCAAATTGAGGATCAAGACCATAAAGCTCGGGCTGCTTCGTGAAGCGCTCCACGTCCGCGGGGCGAGCCTGCTGAAGATCATCGCTGATAACATGATTGCAGAAGTCTACTGAAAGCGCCTCGGCAACATCGCGAACGCTCTTCGCGTCTTGCTTGTCGCTCACAACGTAGACCCAGCCAACGTTGCCCATGCGACCGGTGCGCCCGCACATATGCAGGAAGCGCTGCCACGAAGTCGGCGCGAAGGTGATAAAGACGTGCGAGACGAGGGGCAAGTCGACGCCGAACGCCTCCGACTCCTTCAAGAGCAGAAACTTCCAGTCACCCTTGAACTCGCCGCCTCCGTGTACCTCCGAGAAGATCTTGACGTCTGCACCAAGTCCGCGAAGTCGCAGCCGTGCCCTGAGAACGTCCTCAGCGTCCGGAACAAAGAGGACAGCGCGGCCGGGAATCGTCTCCCGCGCATTCCACAGGAGGCGCACAAGGTAGCTGAAGCGATCCTCCCTATGGCCGAGGTAGAAGGAGAAAAGGCAGTGCACGGTGGAGGGGATGCGGACGGTGGACAGTACCGTCGTCTGGGCCACGGGCTTCATGCACAGCGCCTGCAGATGGTCCTTTAGTTTGCCATCCACGTCAGCGGATACCATACCGAGCTGTAGCACCGACCGAACGTGGGGGCCAGGCAGCTGATGCAGCGTCCCCAACAGCAGTTCCGCAGCCAGCGGGTTGCGCAGTCGTTCCCGCACCACGGCTACAGGGGCGCTCTCCGGCAGCAAGGGCACCTGTGCACCAATATCGTCCACGTAGACGCGTCGCAGGTAGCCAAAGTCCTCAAACTCCATTTTCTTCTCAAACAACAGCTGACACATGACGTCGGCGGTCGTGATGAATAGCCGAGCTGGACCGGTCGCACGCCGCAACCCGCGCCGAAGATGCTCGTAATAGGACTCATAGTCCTCTCTGTAAGTGCCCAGGAAGAGCCAGGAGTAGTCCTCAGCAGGCCGGTCGACCACGACGCCGCCACCCGCTCGCCTACAGAGCGCCTTGACTGTGTCGTGCAGTCGCATGGCGTTGATTGTGTTTGTCGCCACAAGGACATTCATGCCAGCGGCCTCGCTGCGGATGCCCTGCAGGAGACCCAGCACGAGCGCCGACGTTTTGCCGCTCCCTGTGACGCCATTGAAGAGCACGTCGTTGTGATCCTCGTTGAGTAGGGCCGGTAGCAGACGGGCCTGCAGACGCGTCGGCACTGGCCCGTAAAGCTGCTCGGCAGCAGAGCTAATGAGCGGGTCCAGGCCGAGTGCTGACCACGATGTTCCCGCCGCGTCGGTAGACTCGGCGGGATTGCGAAGCGAGACGGAAGTGGAGGGCGAGGCGGCGACGGCGTTGCACGTGAGATCGCTTGCGAGAATCTGCCGAGCGCGGAAGCGAGCAGACTCGAGAACGGTGCCCTCCACGTCTGCCTCCGTGATGATCTTGCTGCTCACAGATTGATCTGCTCGAAGCAGACTCGCCATAAAGTCAAGTGAGTCATTAGCGTCGCATCGCTTACTTTGGTTCGGAAGCAAAGACACAGCTGCTGGTGTGGGACTGCTTTCTGAGGCGCTCGCCCCTCGTGCTTCTGCGTGCACCGCTTCAAGGAGCATTGTACCGCCGCGTCCTTCACAGGCGAACACCTGACGGGGGGTCTCGCGCTGCGGCAGCAACGCGAACGGATGCCGCTCCACCGGGCTGTAAGTGATCTCCGTCAGCTCCTTCTCCAGTGCCTCTTGCGAGAGCCAGAGCTTCTGACGGAAACGGTAGTAGTTGCCGTTGCGGTTACGCCTCAGCCGTGTGATGAGTGTTCGGGTCTCAAACTGGTCCAGGAGGCTTCGGACGCCTCCTGTCATGTTTGACTGCACAATGGTGCGTGTAGTGATTATCAGATGGGAAAATACGCTCAGACTTTGTGCACAGAGCACCGTGGAGCGCTGTAAGGGATACGCGCTGGTTGTCCGGGGCCGTGGCATCGGCACTCGGAGGGGCGCCCTTCCTGACTGCATAGCGGGGGAAGAGAGAAAAGAGAAGAGCTCCTTCGCGCAGACGGAGGTGAAGAGAGAAAAAAAAAGAAGGCGAAGTTCACGAATCACAGGCCTGCGGATGCCCGCGCACGCTAGGCACGTAAGCATGAAAGAGGCGCAACAGACGAAGGAGGGAATGGAGGCGGAGCGGGAAGTTCGTGGGGCCACGCTTTACACACCTTTGGCCTGGAGAGGGCGCTGCAGAAAGAGGAATGCGGAGCACCCTCGCCAGAAATGCGGCTAAGCCAAGATACAGCCAAGCAAAAGAAGCACCAGGCCATCCATGGAGCTCGGGGCATCAGCTTGAAGGACTGCTTTGTTTACTAGGTGTCTCTCAAGCTTCCCCCACCCATCCTCACAGCAGACGTTGGCCGCGAACCACCTCAGGGGAGAGAGGACTGACACAAATCGCGGGAGAGCAGAAAGAGAGACCGACAAAGACAGAGAGACAAAACAGAACGACAGCAACAACAACAATAAAATGAAGCATAAATAGAGACACTGGAGTGTTGACGTTGGAGGGATGCGAAGATGGAAATAAAGGGGAGAAGGGTGAAGCGAATACCTAGAGATTTCGGCACTCACTGACGGGGAGGAAGATCGAGGGGACAACATTATAGCATGGCCAAGGGAGTTGTGAGCCTACAGAGAGCAGTAAACGGGGAAAAAAAGCGATGGTGGCAGAGTGTAGCCCACCTTGTCAACAGAGTCGAACATCCGCTCTCCAACACACTTATACATACAACCCATGGCAGCGCTCTGACACACACACAACAACAAAGAGAAACGGCATATCCGCACCGGCAAGAGATGTCTCCCCCTCGTGAGTAAGGGATGGGGGGGGGAGACAGGGTGGAAGAGAGCACGAGAAATATCAGTAGAGAATACCGCCTCCACAGAGAGACACTTAAGTGCATAATGCACGGAGCTCCACCTTTTTGCGAGAATGTTCGTCACAAGGAGTGGTTGCACAAGCTAGTGTGACGGGTTAATGGTTATGTAAGACTTCCGCTACGACTTCACGTGCTTGCATCACTGGCGCGCGTACGCTGCACGTGTTTCTTGAACTCTTCAGGAGTTGCGGTGACCATTACGCCAGCTGCCGTCTCATTCAAGACTGCGTAGGTCTTGTAATCAAGGAAGATTGCCTTCACAACATGACCTACAACATCTGCAACGGGGGTGGTGGGTTTCCAGTCATCGTTATGCAGAAGACCCTCGCATACGGCGCCGTCTTCTGATACCATGGGGTTGAAAATGCGGGTGAGTACGCGCACCGCCGGTGGCTTGAACGGGTAATCTTCCTGGGAGAGCGTGAACAAGATATCATACGTGGTGCCATGATAGACGCTCTCAGCGGGTGGCATAACGCGAATGCGCCAGTGAAAAGCGTCGCCATGGGCTGTGGCGCCATTCTCATCCGCCATGTCCACAGCGCTGATCGTGGGACTACCGCTGTTAGCCAGCTCCTTAAGACGGGCAAAGTCCATGTTCGCTCGCCGCACAGTGCGCACCGACATTTCTAGGGAAAGGGAAAAAAAATAATGAGTGAAAAAATAAGAGAAAGCCGAAAAAAGAGACTACCCGTCGTGAAAAACCCAGCAAACATGAAGGAATAGGATGCACTATGATGCCGCGCGACCAAGGGTGCAGAGCGGTTCCCTCTGCGTGTATATACGTGTGTGTGCGCGCCCTTGTAGGCCAAACAGCGTAGAATCGCCAGATCCAGCGTTAGACGCCAAACCACTTCTATGCTGGGGTCGTTCGTGTACAATTCGACGACGCGCCTATGAGTGTGTCTCTTCCGTTCTTTGTGGTCGACTTCTACCTTTTGGGTTTGGGGAGGGGGGGAACGCGTGTTTTCCTTGAAGATATCTGTGGTGCACCCTTGGGAAGCAAGGTGAGGCAGTGAAAGAGAGATGCAGGCCAGTTGTGCGTCTTGGTGCACCTAGAGAACATAGAGCCATTAAGCTTTACTTTTCCATGTGGCGCACCATGCAAACTGCAACTGCGCGGAAGCCAGCGAGGGAAAGACAACGCCCTCGGATGAGCTACCCACTTAAACGTCGAGAGTGATGCCATAATCACTGAAGCGAAGCGGCGTACTTAGCATCAAGCACCAGCTTTCCCTCTTGCTGTCTTTGCAAAACATACGATGCGAAGAACCAGCCGCAGCCGTTTTGTTCGCGCATCTGTTTACTATTGAAGTATGCCGTGTAGCGTTACAGGCATGCTGACCATCAACACACGGTAACTAGATTCGTCCGTTTGTTCGACTGACGATATTGGGAGGGGGAGGGGGGCTGGTTCACTATCACAACACACTAAGCTCCTCTACCTCGCTGTAGGTTCTCCCGCCTTTACAGTCCAACTTTTCACCGAGCAAGAAAAGATTTCGTTTTATGTATACACGTACACCATGAAAAAAATAGTATACGAACAATCATGATAGACGCAACAACAACAAAAATGACATACACGGCTCTCCGTCAATATCGAATCAAACAACAACAAACAGCAACAAAAAGGAGGCACCCATCATCCACCATCCACACACCATCCACCCCACTAACAAAAAAGAGGGGGGAGAAGCAAACAACAAAAAAAAAACATGCGGTAGTGTAACGCACATACACAACAACGAAAAAGAAGTAGCAGTGTCGAAGCAAGACCGAACGGCAAGAAACTGAATTTTTTTTTGGTGTGCATACAGAAGGCACACAAGATACAAGACACATGAAACATAAAAAAGCGGAAAACAAGGAATCGGTTGGATTGTCGTTTTTTTTCCTCTCTATGTATATAGACAGATATACATGAATAAGGAGATAAAGGAGACGAGTGTTGTGGCGTCGCCACTTCTACACACTTAGAGGAGCTGGAGAGAAAAAGGAGAAAGAAAAGGTTTAGACCTCCGAGACTACACATCGGGTGTTAGAGTGTTCTTCGGAGTTTTCTGAGCGCCAATTGTGCATGAGTGCACATTTGTGTGTGTGTATGTGTGTGATTGCGCTGCGGCTCATCACAACACCGACCGAGCTGCAAATGAACCCCAAATAAATCTTCTTTATATATGAGGAGAGGATAATGCATTACCGCGCGCAGAGTTACAAAACACAAAGGCATACTCACACATAAAAAGTCGGTGAAATAACATAATCTGAGAACCAGTCGTATGTGCTTCGACACAAAATTAAAAAGGGACAAGAGTACATGTGGACAGCAAAATTTTAAACGAGCCTGCGTAACAAAAGGAAGGAAGGGGTAGAGAGAGATACGATAGAGAAGAGAGAGTTGCACAAAGGCCACGGGCGAGTCAGCACATTCGTCTATGTCAATTTGGCTTGGCCCAGGAGCGATTGGGCCGCTTTCCACGTGGAGCCATACACCCTGGGAATAGAGCGCACCTTTTCACACAAGCGCATCGGTACGCGTGTGTGCATCAAAAGCAGTGTCGAGCTACCTGCCCTTCCCGCTTCTTGCCTCACTTTGACGTGCCGCCGGTGTTGGCCCTTGGCGCTTGGTGTGCAAGATCACAACTCGGTCTGTCTGTGGGATTCTCGCCGGATTTTATGCAACAGGCCGTGGTTCACGCGTGGACGGCGAGTCACGGAGTGAAGTAGCTCCACGTTGAATGCATGACTGTGTGGAGATTGCCCCCGAGGAAAGCATCGATGGCAGAGGCGCCATCCGAATGAAGGTCAGCCGCAGCTCCAGCAGACAAGAAAACTAAGAAAAGACGCCTCCCATGTGCGGCGCACTTACACGGTCGGCGGGGCCGTGCCCCCATCGGGTGCCCGTGGTGGCGCCCTGTCTTCCTGATGCTCTGCAAGAGTGGGTTCTCTTCCTGCCGTCTCACCGTCTCCTGCTGCTCGCGGTCGAGCAAATCATATCCACAGGGTCTGTCGTCCGCTCGTCCGGGAAACGTGCACTGCCGACGGGGAACCCGCGCGAAATCAGCGCCCAAGTGAGGAGGCACTCAAAGACCTTATTCAAGGTTATCGCAGCGTCGCGGCTCTCTCCTTGCGTCGCGTCACGCCCCTTAAATGCGGCGCCGTGCATCGTCGAGAACACGACGACCGGGGTCGGCATCGCGTACCAGCCTGGGTAATACAGGCCGGCCGTGAGGATGTGGACCGGGTGGGTGCTCAGCGGGGCCCACGTCAAGCCGCCCTCGAGCACATGGCGCCAGGAGCGGTGGTCCCTCCCTGCGCCGTCGAGAGTGCGCCCTCCGGGCCGGTGGTCGCTGGGCGGCGCTGACCATCCTCACGGCACCGGCGAGCACGGCGTCCACGCAATCAGGCCGGGGGCTGTCCGCAGCCGACGGCGCCGCAGGAGAGGCTACGACGCCCGGCACTCCGTTGTTCGAACGCGGAGGAAGCGACTAAGAGCGCTTGTGGGTCCTCATCCGTCGGTGTTGGCGCACGCGAGGGTAACCCTTAGAGGCGGCGATATCCATGCCCTTCCACACATGCGGCAGCGCGTCCCACGTTCGCACCCGCTCCTTCTTCCGGCAGCGGGCGCGGGCGCCTTCCACACATCTGCTGGCAGCCGCTTCGAAGCAGCTGCCCTGGGCGGGGTCCTCGAGGCGACGGACGAACTCCTCCGACACCCGCACGCCCTCCCGCAGCACCATGATCATTTAACCACCCGCAACCAGTCCATCGGAGCCCAGCGGAAGAGGGGCTTCCTCTGCACTGTCACGATCACAGCCGCATATGCAACACACCTCTCCGGCACACCTCCTAACGGCGTGAGAGAAGGATCGCAATGGAGTGGGATCCGTGGGACCTGGTATGAGGGGATGCCGTGCATCCAAGCCCGTTCGCAGGGACGGGCGCACTCGCCTGCAGACCTAGAGCGGAGAGGAGGAGGCGGCCAGGAAAAGGGGAGCGCGTCAGTTGTCCGTCAGCATCTACTGTCCAAGGCGCACCCACTCACCACAGCACACACACACACACTTATGCGCATGCATCGGTGACTCCGCGCGTGCACTGCCCCTCACACCGCGTGAGTCAGCTGCAACTTTCCTGGGGGGACAGGCCTGGTTTCTCAGCACAAGCAGCGGAGCCTCCGCAGCGGGCGAGCGCCCCATTCCTCCCCTCCCCCACTCGCCTGTCACCACGACCTCCCTCAGCAACAAGTGCTCGGTAAGAGACCTGCACCCGCACGCAGCTGTCGGCATCCGCACAAACACGCCGGTCCCGTCCACATGCCAGACCAACATGCAGCGCGCCGCCGTGAGAACGACCTGCGGCGCAAAGCGCCACTCGTCCGGCACAGCCTTGCGCAGCGCCGTCTCCCGCAGCCTCGCTGGCGGAGAACCGACATGTCCTCAAAGGCGCCATCCTGCAAGCCATCGGCGAAAGGCGTCGAAGACAGCTGCGGCAGGGCCGCACGGGGAGGCCATCCGGGACGCTCGAGCGCACCCGTGCAGCTCGTCGACGTCGCTATTCTTTCTCCCCACCGCATCCACCGCGCCCTCCGAGCCATGGATTCACATGTGCGCAAGCGGCACGCCCGCAACGCGTACGGCGTTTCGGCACAGCGCACTCCTGCGCGCGCCACAGCCACCGGTGATGGCAGCGATGCGAAGATACGGGGATGTGACGGCACCACCTGCAAAAGCACACTGCGCGCCACCGCCTACTCATCCGTGCGCTTCACAACGAGGTCCCCGCCGGCCGTCGCGAGCACACCCTCGCCCAGGGACCACCGCGCGGCCATGGGAGGGAGGTCTTGGATGGCGGGCCGGAGTGCACGGCCCCCGCCTCTGCTGCCGCCTGTGGGCGCGCAGGCTCGTCGTGAGGACGCAGCGCATCACAAGCATGCCCGCAACACCGCTCACGGCGCCCTTGCGCTTGGCCAGGGTACAGCAAAGCCTCATGCCCCTCACCCGCTCGCCGTGCAGCATGCGAATCGCCCCGTGCTGGTTGCGCACCCACTACGCCCTCTCGCCAATGCCGTCCCGCTCCAGCTCCGATGCAGACACAGAGTGCGGTAGATCCGCTCTTTCCCAGCAGTAACATCCGCTCCGCCCCCACCCCCAGCCGCCGCTAGAGAGGATGAGCGCGATGACCTCCACGGCGCGCGGGTCGCGCACGCAGCAGCACCCCGCTTACCAGCGTTACAGCAGCTTTGCGTTGCGGTGCGGTTTCCTAGGCGGCTCCCGCGCCACCATGCGCACAGGTGCCGCAGAGCGCACCC
Source organism: Leishmania infantum JPCM5 (assembly GCF_000002875.2). Lineage (NCBI taxonomy): Eukaryota > Euglenozoa > Kinetoplastea > Trypanosomatida > Trypanosomatidae > Leishmania > Leishmania infantum. The sequence continues at coordinate 701,111 of NC_009418.2, forward strand.
CTTCGCCAGCATCCGTCAGCAGCGTCCAGGTCGCGTTGCCCATCACCCTGGCGACGGCGCCCTTCACGTACACGCCGGACCGCCCACGGTGCAGCCCCTCTTGCCGGCCCGGGGCATCCCTACCTGGTGCGCCATCCCCGACACCTCGGCGACAAGGCGCCCGTGCCGAGGGGGTGGCCCTCGAAGACGCTCGCCGGGCGCGTAGGGCGCAAGCAAACCAGCAGGCCCTCCAGGCTGTCCCACGGCTCTTTCCGAGACGGTGGCGGGTGGGCTGGGCCGGGGGTGCAACATCATGAAACGTGCGCCCCCGCCACCACCGCTTCACGCGGGCAAGCAACAACAAAACCAAGTCGCTTCAGGCGATGCCTCTCAGCGCCGCGACTCGCCAGTATAGCATAGTGAGTGCTTTTGGGTGCGCATGCGTGCTCCTGGCTCCCGTGTGCCGGTGCCCGCGTTCACGTCTGGGCTGCTCCCCTCCATCACCGTGTGTCTCCGAGAGGCACCCGTGAGGCCGGCGCGAAGGTGCACCAGGCAGAGGAGAGAGGGGGCAGATCAAGAGGCATCCATGCAGACAGGGCCTGCGCCGCCACAAGGCGCACGCGCGCACAGGTACACATACTCACGCACACGGGCATACACGTGTGTGCACGCACAGACACGCACACGTGCGCATGCATGCATGGGGAGATGCATGGGCATGCACCGACGCGCGTGAACGCACACGCGCACGCGCAGAGCGCAGCCCTACCGTTTCGCAGCACCGCAGAGCTCGGCGCTCCCCCTGCCCCTCCCCTCTCGGAGAAGATGGGGCGGCAACGGCGGCGGTGACACTGTTGGGGTGAGTCAGTCGAGGAACGGAGACAATAATTAAAGACAGAAAGCAAAAAGCAAGCAACGGAGAAGCGCGAGGAGACAAGGACGCACGCGCACGCGCTCCGTCCGCTCGGGCGAGCCCAGGGGGCGGCGGTCGGCGGGGAAAACAAAGTTCGGGGCGTTTTGATGGATTGACGGTGCACACCAACATGGATGATGATGATATATATATATATATGTATGTATATATGTGTCGTTTTGTGATTACCTCCTCCTTTGCGTGCCTGCCAGAAAAAACAACGTATTTAAATATAAAAATATTACTCCGCGACGGACAAGTCGACACATGTACGCATTCGCGCACAGCTCACACGCCCCTCTGTTGCACCACGGCTACATCCGGGCCGGCGAAGACAAGTCGTCTGCTGGGGTATCGAGCCATGCCGCTAGCGGCCCGCCTTGTCTTTGCTCGTCCATTCCTCGGGCACCTGCGGCGCTAGCGGCGCCAGACGCAGACCCGGGTGGGCGGCATGCATCGGTCCAGGCAGGCCGCGGCCAGGCTTCCTCCTCGAGAGCGGAAGCGGCGACGTCAGCCGTGTGGGTAACGGGGGGGGGCTAGGTGCATGCCAGACCAGCACAGAGAGAGGAGGTGGGCCAGCCGCAGGCCAGGGCCCTCAGACCCTGTCCTCCGCCTGCACGCCATGCCCCTCCCTCGGTCGCTTCAAGCCCCCGCATGCCGTAATACGCTGTGGAGACTCTCCACACTCCGGCCTGGAGGACTTGGTGGTGTGATAAGGCAGCGATGCACAGGAAGCAAAAAACACGAGTGAGACGGAGAGAAAAGAACACAACGAGCGCTGACACAGGAGCACACGGACACGCACCGGCAGAGTCGAGGCAGACATGACGAGAAAGAAGGGAGAAGCAGCCCAGTCTCTCTGCCGCCTCTTGTTGCTTCTGCAGTGACTCCTCCCGCTTCGGACGTATCCGCTCGTCCTTTCTTCCACCTCCTTTGCATGCCGGGACCGCTGCTGCTCTTGCCCACGGCGTGTGTCTCTGCCCTGCCGCTGCTTCTTCTTCGCTTCCTCCGCCAGCCGCAAATGAAGAAAAAAGGGGCAGAGAGCCCTCACACACACACGCACGCTCGCACGCGCATGTGCACACGCCCCATGCGAGGTTTGCTGGGAGGGTGGGGTAACAGCGAAAGGTCAACGAGAAAGCTCGAAAAAAGAACGTCAAGGGACGCGGAAACGCGGAGCGGCATGTGAAAACAAAGGACGAAGACAGAAAATGACACAGCGATGACAGGGACGGCTGGAGGGGCTGTGCTCCATTTTCTCCTCGTGTCTTTGTGGTGCTCTTTCCCTTCATGTGCGTGCCAGGGGCACGGGAAAGTGGCAGCGGCGAGCCAAGGTCGAAGTGGACGAGGTGTCCCCGGAAGAAGGGCGGAGGAGGGTCACAAGGGTGCGCGCACCTGCATGCGCGTGCACACACGTAAGGCGCGCATGAGGCGCAAAGAAAGGAGAGGAAGAAAAGCTGCAGTCGCCTCGCTTTAGCGTTGCTTATGCATCTGTGTTCCGCTGCTGTGTGCGCTGACGCCGAACTCTTTTGTCCCCGGTGCATCTGCCCATTAGTCTCTTTGGCTACTGCCCCTGCCGCCACCGCACCCCTGGTGCCTCATCTCCCTTCCCTCCTCGCTCTTCGCCGCTCAGGCAGTCCGTGAGACATGTGTGAGGAGGGGGAGCGGCAGCGACGGGGGCCAAAGGCGGCGCGAGGGAGACACACCAGGAAGACGCGCCATCGCGACTGCGGGGTGTGGAGGGGGGCGGGCGACCGATGCGGCGTGGCGTGGCGCCTCCCGTCCTCCGTGCGAGGGCGTCCGTTTCTTCACACCGCAGCGTTTGTCCTCCATGTCCACCTCGGCCATCCGCCCCCCTCGCTCCCTCCTTCCCGCACCCATTTCCAGGCCTCCAGCGCACGCGTCGGCGTCCTGAGTCTTCCCTCGCTCCCTCACCTCGCCAGCGGTGCGCCGGGCGAGCGTCAGACGGGCGACTCCGACACGGCAGCGAGGGCGAGGAGCTCAGAGGGGCGACAGGGCATGGGTGGGCCTGCCGGCGCCAGGCGTGCGTCGCCCACTGCACAGCGCAGGTCGCTGTGCACGTGAAAAGGGGGAAGAACATGCGAGGAAGCCGAAAAGCCCCCCCCCCCGAACAGACGCGCGTGGGAGGAGGCACACACGCGAGAGACGCCGTTACATCATCGACTGGCACATTCTCCCGCGTGTTGATCAGGGGCGAACACACCAGCAGCAACTCGCATGCGCCGCACTGGCATTTAGAGGTGGTGGTGGGGGAGACCCCGGAGGAAGCGCACACGCGCTGACAGCAGCGCGGAAATCGGGAGTGAGACGCGAAGACGAAGGGAATGAGAGCAGCTACTCGGGATGCCTGCGGCGGGGTGTGGGTGCACGTGCGCACCGGCTTGAGAGCGCCTGTGGCGCGCTGCACACACACGCAGAAGGAATCGAGAGAGTTGAGTGGGCGACAGGCAGCGATGAGAGTCCGCAGCATCCGCTCCCTCTCTCGCTGAGATCAGCGCCGCCGACTCTTCCACGAGGGCGTCACGGTGGGTGTGCTGCGCTGCCGCCAGGCGCGCCCGCCGCTTCCTTTACTTCTCGTCTCCGGGCCGTGGAGAGGGCACCGACTTTCCGATCTTACCAGGATCCCTAACCCGGAGAGGGAGCAGCAAGAGGCCGATGTTGATGATGTCCAAGCACCAGGCCACCAAGCAGAGTCCGAAGCCGGCACCGTAATTCACGAAAAAATGCAGAGGCATGCAACGTTGAGGCACATCCTTGTAGTAGGTCACCACCATGGCCGCCCAGACGATGCACAAGGTGACCATGCCGGCAATGTTGAGTACCAGACAGACCCAGCGGAGCCAAGGACAGCAGCGCAGCACAATGAGGCCCAAGATGAACGCCGCGCCATACAGGAAGATGGAGATGACAGCGAATACCTGTGCAAGGCGGAAAAGGTTTCGGCGGCTAGGGCACGGCGACCACATCATGCTCAATTTAACTGAGTACGTGCTGCTGCTGCAATCAAACTTCGCACCCCACAATGTATAGCAGGGATTGGGATGGGGGTACTGATATAGCTTCTTGAGGCGGAACATGTCTATCGGAGTAGCCACCAGCACCAACAGGAACGCGATGAACTGCAGGATGACGTAGAGAAGAACTGTCACACTAGAGCATGTTTTCTCAACATGAGAACAAAAACTTCTACAGAGACACGAGAGGGAGGCCATTGGGTGCGTTGACGAGGGGGGAGCCGAGACGGCGCTAGAAAACTGACGAGGGGCAAGGCGAGAGCGGAGGTGAGCCAAGGCTTGGCAAGGCGATATCTGCTGTCGTTGCACGTTCACGCACACGGTGTCGCTCATGTGTGCGTATGTTGTGAAAAGGTGAAGGATGTAGGGCGCGAGATGTGAGCAGAAGTGACAGCGGGGAAGGAAAGAGAGAGAGAAATGCGAGGGAGAATGGCTAGAGCATGGGGAAGTGAACTGGGGCGCGTGCACAGCGGGGGCGCATGGGCCATTGGCTGGCACATAGGCAGGGGTGCGGCCGGCGGATGCGAGAGACGGGCCGCAACGGCAGCGAGGGAGACACGGGAGCGCAGGCGAGGGGGCCAAGCGGCGAGAGGACGGGGGGAGGAGGGGAGGGGGGCATTTCTCGCTACCCCCCTCTGGCACGCCCCGCACCCGCTGGCCTTCCCTCCGCCCATGCACGCCTTCGCCTAGCCGCGGTGCCCTGTAGGCGCGCCTGTGCCAGGCTGCTCGAGCCGCATGTGAGCAGGGGGCAGGGGGAGGGTGCGAGAGGGGCCCCTCTGCACGTGTGTGCCGGTGTGTGTGTGGGGGGGGGGGCAGCACCGCAGTGAAGGGGGTGGGGGAATGAAGAGCAGCACACAGGGGCAGCACAGACGGCGTCTGCGTGGCGCCGGGCCGAGGGCGGCGGGGACGCGAGCCGCAGCACGTCAGCATGCTCCTCCACCAGTGCACACACCCCTCCACACTCCCCGGACTCACGCGCTCGCACACACACATACACATATACACCGGCACGCACCCGCATGCCCGTGCGCACACCTGCACGCACATGGCGCGGCCCCACCACGGGCAGCAGCAAGGAGCGCCGCCCGCACCCCCTACCCTGCCCTCTCGGGGAGGAGGGGGGCGGCAGTGGCGGCGGTGACGCTGTTGGTTTGAACGAGTCGGACAACGGAAGCAAGCATGATGACGAGCAGGCACGCGCGCAGGAAGGCGTGCCGCAAAGGAAACACAGGACAAGCAAGAGAGGAGTAAAAAGCGCACGCACGCCCTCCGCCCTGCCAGGCGAGCACAGCGTAATAACAGGCGTTTGGCGGTTTTGTCGTTACAGACATCCACACAGCCATATATATATATATATAGATGTCGGTGCATATATGCACGCGTCGTTTTGCTTATGCTTAGGTGTGCTGATTCGCATGTCTGTCCGAGTCCGCGAGGCATGCACTTCCTTCTCACCGCCTCCACGCCACCACGCACAAGCCGGCAGATGCGCGCGTACAGCCACGGCCCGCCTACGCCCTGTGGCACGGCGGCCACATCCGCGTCGTCGAGGACGAGCCGTCCTGCCGCTGCATCGGCGCCACACGCACCGGGGCGCACGGCACGCCGCGCTCCCAGCGGGGCCGCCCCCTCAGGGTCGTGCTCCATGACGGAGGCGCTGGCCTCTGTCGGTGGGGAGGGGGTAGCAAAGGGTAGCAGGGCGTTCGTGGGGAGCGGTGGCTCTACGTGCCGCACGAGCCGAGGGAGAATGCTGCCCAGCCTCCGGTCAGGGCCCTGTGAGGCCCTGCAGTGTAGTCGACCTGGATGCAGTGCTTCTCTCCCCACAGTCGCGTCGGTGCGCTGCAACCCGTCACATACGGCGTGGCAACTCCACACGGCGGAGCCTGGAGGACTCGGTGGGGTGCGTCAGCAACGAAGCCATCGAAACAAATCGCGCAGGAGAGAGGCGAGGAGACACAGCGACACAGGGGGCGCACACGCAGACGGGCTCGAGCCAGACGCCAGAGGAGCGAGCAGGAAAGCAGCGCCGCCGCTGCTCCGCTCCACCGTCGCACTCGCTCGTACCGCCGCGCATTCTCCGGTCCTGCCCCTCGCCTGCAGTCCCGTTTCCGCGTGTATAGGTGTGTATGCGTGTACGCGCCTGCTGTGCTGCACGGCTGCTGCCCGTGCCTGCGTCGTCGCCACAGCCAGCCGCCTCCGCCAGCACACGCACACAGGGAGGGCGCGAGCAGCGGAGGGAGGCGCAGAGGCGCACGCACACGCACACACCACGCACCTCTCTCTGCGCGCAGAGCAGAACAGCAAGCATGAGCGAGCTCGAAAGAGACGAGCGTCGAGTAAGGCGAGAGCGTGGGGCGGCACCCGCAAACAAGGCACGAAAACAGAGGCACGCGAACAACGGCAGCGTAAGTGAGCGATGGCCGCGGGGGCCGCTCACGGAAGAAGAGGGAGGAGGGTCGCAGGGGCGCATGCGCCTGCACACACGCAGCCGCCGTGTATCACACGCAGGCGTGGGGGAAGTGCTGCAATCGCCCCTCGGCAGCGGTGCCTGTGCACGGCGGTGCCGCTGCTGCCCGCGCACGCGCACGCACACACGACAGGGAGCGAGAGGGCTGGGCCGACGAAGGGCACACACGGGAACCCGCAGCTTGCGCACCCTCATCCTCGCCGACACCAGCTCCACCACGAGGACGCCAGTGTGGGGGAGGGGGCGCGCCGCTATCAAGCTCGCCCTGCGTTTTCTTGTGCCATCTCCATCTCTTCCGGCGCTGTCTGTGACTCCGACTTTTCGTCTTCATGCACAAGGTCGCCGGTATAAGGGAGCAGCAAGATGATGATGTTGATGATATCCAGTAACCAAGCGATCAGAAAGAGAACGAAGCCGGAGCCATATTTGTATACCTCGGAGAGTCTGGTGCACTGCGGTCCATCGGCCTTGTTGTACGTCACCGCCATGGCCGCCCACACAACGCACAGGGTGACGCTTCCAACGATGTTCAGCGCCAGGCAGACCAAGCGGAGGAAGGAGCAGCAGAACAGCAACGTAAGGCCTGCGATGAACGCGGCGCCGTAGACAAGAATGGAAATGATAGTGAACGCCTGTGCTGCGCGAAAACGGTGAACTCGTGGTGGACAGGCACCAAAAGTGCGATCGATCGTAAGAGTGTGATGGCGTGAACTGCAGTCGGTCTTAAAACCCCACAGCGTGAGGCAAATAGTCGGGTAGCCAGGGCCATGATCGGTACGGATAAATATGTCACTGGGTGTCCCCGCCAGCAGCAGAATGAACGCCACGAGCTGCAGGACCACGTAGAGAATGAGGGGAATATTGTACTTCATGGGCGAAAACGGACAAAATCGAGAGACTGAGAAGGCCGGCGCCGAGGCAGACGGGAGAGGCAAAGGCAGGGGTGGGGGTGGGGGGCAGACGACGCAGCACAGCGGACGAGGAGAGAGGAGGCGGTAGGCAGGAGAGGGGCCAGAAGGGGGGAGCGGAGGAGAGTCGAGGTGTGGCGATGCGATGTCTGTGTTGCGGTGGCGTGCGCGCACACGCGTTGTTGTTGGGCGTGTTGTTGTGTGCGGGTGTGGTGTGAGGGGCCGAGGAGGGATGGGCGGCGTGGGCAGCAGTGTGCAGGGGGGAGAAGAGAGGGACGGATAGACGGGGAGAGACAGGCGGGGGAGGCAGTGGTGACGAGACAGGCAAGTGGCACTGGGGCGCGTGCACAGCGGGGGCGCATGGGCCATTGGCTGGCACATAGGCAGGGGTGCGGCCGGCGGATGCGAGAGACGGGCCGCACGGCAGCGAGGGAGACACGGGAGCGCAGGCGAGGGGGGCCAGCGCCT
>NC_009418.2:708981-721049 GCF_000002875.2 Leishmania infantum JPCM5
CACAGGGTGACGCTTCCAACGATGTTCAGCGCCAGGCAGACCAAGCGGAGGAAGGAGCAGCAGAACAGCAACGTAAGGCCTGCGATGAACGCCGCCAAGTACACCAATATAGAGATTATAGCAAACGCCTGTGCAGCGTGGAACTGGTTGAGAATTTGAGGGCAACCGGAGAACAGTTTATCAACAGTGTAGTCGTACGGAATCGCTGAGCAGTTGGTCTTAAAACCCCATAGGGAGATGCATATATTGTTAAAGGAGGCGTCCTTTTCGACACTACGAAACATCTCCAGCGGCGTTCCCGCCAGCACCAGAAGGAACGCCACGAACTGGAGCACCACGTAGATAATGAGGGTTATACTGTACTTCATGTGCGCGAAGGGACAAGAGCGAGAGACTGAGAAGGCCGGCGCCGAGGCAGACGGGAGAGGCAAAGGCAGGGGTGGGGTGGGGGCAGACGACGCAGCACGGCGGACGAGGAGAGAGGAGGCGGTAGGCAGGAGGGGGGTCAGATGGGAGAGCGGAGGAGAGTCGAGGTGTGGCGACGCGATGTCTGTGTTGCGGTGGCGTGCGCGCACACGCGTTGTTGTTGGGCGTGTTGTTGTGTGCGGGTGTGGTGTGAGGGGCCGAGGAGGGATGGGCGGCGTGGGCAGCAGTGTGCAGGGGGGAGAAGAGAGGGACGGATAGACGGGGAGAGACAGGCGGGGGAGGCAGTGGTGACGAGACAGGCAAGTGGCACTGGGGCGCGTGCACAGCGGGGGCGCATGGGCCATTGGCTGGCACATAGGCAGGGGTGCGGCCGGCGGATGCGAGAGACGGGCCGCAACGGCAGCGAGGGAGACACGGGAGCGCAGGCGAGGGGGCCAAGCGGCGAGAGGACGGGGGGAGGAGGGGAGGGGGGCATTTCTCGCTACCCCCCTCTGGCACGCCCCGCACCCGCTGGCCTTCCCTCCGCCCATGCACGCCTTCGCCTAGCCGCGGTGTCCTGTAGGCGCGCCTGTGCCAGGCTGCTCGAGCCGCATGTGCGCAGGGGGCAGGGGGAGGGTGCGAGAGGGGCCCCTCTGCACGTGTGTGCCGGTGTGTGTGGGGGGGGGGGGGCAGCACCGCCCACCCACGCAGCGCCACCGCCGCCACCGCCCATCCCGTTCGCTGCACACAGCAGGCAGATGCGCGGCGGGTGCACACGGACCCAGCATGCACGGAGACGGCACCGCAGCGAAGGGGGTGGGGGAACGAAGAGCAGCACACAGGGGCAGCACGGACGGCGTCTGCGTGGCGCCGGGCCGAGGGCGGCGGGGACGCGAGCCGCAGCACGTCAGCATGCTCCTCCACCAGTGCACACACCCCTCCACACTCCCCGGACTCACGCGCTCGCACACACACACACATATACACCGGCACGCACCCGCATGCCCGTGCGCACACCTGCACGCACATGGCGCGGCCCCACCACGGGCAGCAGCAAGGAGCGCCGCCCGCACCCCCTACCCTGCCCTCTCGGGGAGGAGGGGGGCGGCAGTGGCGGCGGTGACGCTGTTGGTTTGAACGAGTCGGACAACGGAAGCAAGCATGATAACGAGCAGGCACGCGCGCAGGAAGGCGTGCCGCAAAGGAAACACAGGACAAGCAAGAGAGGAGTAAAAAGCGCACGCACGCCCTCCGCCCTGCCAGGCGAGGACAGCGTAATAACAGGCGTTTGGCGGTTTTGTCGTTACAGACATCCACACAGCCATATATATATATATAGATATCGGTGCATATATGCACGCGTCGTTTTGCTTATGCTTAGGTGTGCTGATTCGCATGTCTGTCCGAGTCCGCGAGGCATGCACTTCCTTCTCACCGCCTCCACGCCACCACGCACAAGCCGGCAGATGCGCGCGTACAGCCACGGCCCGCCTACGCCCTGTGGCACGGCGGCCACATCCGCGTCGTCGAGGACGAGCCGTCCTGCCGCTGCATCGGCGCCACACGCACCGGGGCGCACGGCACGCCGCGCTCCCAGCGGGGCCGCCCCCTCAGGGTCGTGCTCCATGACGGAGGCGCTGGCCTCCGTCGGTGGGGAGGGGGTAGCAAAGGGTAGCAGGGCGTTCGTGGGGAGCGGTGGCTCTACGTGCCGCACGAGCCGAGGGAGAATGCTGCCCAGCCTCCGGTCAGGGCCCTGTGAGGCCCTGCAGTGTAGTCGACCTGGATGCAGTGCTTCTCTCCCCACAGTCGCGTCGGTGCGCTGCAACCCGTCACATACGGCGTGGCAACTCCACACGGCGGAGCCTGGAGGACTCCGTGGGGTGCGTCAGCAACGAAGCCATCGAAACAAATCGCGCAGGAGAGAGGCGAGGAGACACAGCGACACAGGGGGCGCACACGCAGACGGGCTCGAGCCAGACGCCAGAGGAGCGAGCAGGAAAGCAGCGCCGCCGCTGCTCCGCTCCACCGTCGCACTCGCTCGTACCGCCGCGCATTCTCCGGTCCTGCCCCTCGCCTGCAGTCCCGTTTCCGCGTGTATAGGTGTGTATGCGTGTACGCGCCTGCTGTGCTGCACGGCTGCTGCCCGTGCCTGCGTCGTCGCCACAGCCAGCCGCCTCCGCCAGCACACGCACACAGGGAGGGCGCGAGCAGCGGAGGGAGGCGCAGAGGCGCACGCACACGCACACGCCACGCACCTCTCTCTGCGCGCAGAGCAGAACAGCAAGCATGAGCGAGCTCGAAAGAGACGAGCGTCGAGTAAGGCGAGAGCGTGGGGCGGCACCCGCGAACAACGGCAGCGTAAGTGAGCGATGGTCGCGGGGGCCGCTCACGGAAGAAGAGGGAGGAGGGTCGCAGGGGCGCATGCGCCTGCACACACGCAGGCGCCGTGTATCACACGCAGGCGTGGGGGAAGTGCTGCAATCGCCCCTCGGCAGCGGTGCCTGTGCACGGCGGTGCCGCTGCTGCCCGCGCGCGCGCACGCACACACGACAGGGAGCGAGAGGGCTGGGCCGGCGAAGGGCACACACGGGAACCCGCAGCTTGCGCACCCTCATCCTCGCCGACACCAGCTCCACCACGAGGACGCCAGTGTGGGGGAGGGGCCGCGCCGCTCTCAACCGCGCTACCCGCTCCCTCCTACTACCTCCATCCTACTCCTTCGCTGTCGGTGGCTCTGCCTTTTTATCAACAGCACTCTCGGTGTCGGTATAGGGGAGCAGGAGGATGATCATGTTGATGATATCCAGTATCCAGGCCACCACAAAAAGGAAAAAGCTCGCACCGAGTCTATACCCTATACTGCTAAGTCGCCTGCAATGTTGGCCATCGTCCTTGCTGAACGTGGCGGCCACGATGACTATCGCAACGCATAAAATTACACTGCCGACGATGTTGAGCGCCATGCAGGTTAGGCGCAAGACAGCGAAGCAGAACAGCAAAGTAAAGCCCGCGATAAACGCAGCGCCGTACACGACGATGGAGACAATCACGAATATCTGCAGAGCACGAAAACGCCTTAGTCTATCAGGGCAGTAATGAAATATATCATCCAATGTCAGGTCGGAATGAAGTGAAGAGCAGTCGTTCTTGAAACCCCACAAGGTGATACAAATTAGCGTCTTCGACATCCCAGCCGGGTTTGAGCGGAAAATGTCCAGAGGCGTTCCCACCAGTAACAGAATGAACGCCACGAACTGGAGCACCACGTAGAGAATGAGAGTCCTCTTATAATCCAGTGGCACAGCAGGAAGACACCGAAGCGATGGAAACGGCAACCCGGACATCGTCACAAAAAGGAGCGACAAGTCGAAAAAAACGACGCAGCACAGCGGACGAGGAGAGAGGAGGCGGTAGGCAGGAGGGGGGCCAGATGGGAGAGCGGAGGAGAGTCGAGGTGTGGCGACGCGATGTCTGTGTTGCGGTGGCGTGCGCGCGCACGCGTTGTTGTTGGGCGTGTTGTTGTGTGCGGGTGTGGTGTGAGGGGCCGAGGAGGGATGGGCGGCGTGGGCAGCAGTGTGCAGGGGGGAGAAGAGAGGGACGGATAGACGGGGAGAGACGGGCGGGGGAGGCAGTGGTGACGAGACAGGCAAGTGACACTGCGGCGCGTGCACAGCGGGGGCGCATGGACCATTGGCTGGCACATACACGCAAAGGAAAAATATGGGCAGCGAATGAGGAATGCAACAGCGCGCGCCTGCATGCGACGGCGCAGCACGACCACGGGCACCAGCAGAGAGCGCGGCGTGCCCGCAGTTCTACACGTCCTCTCGTGGAACAGATGCAGATGGCAGTGGTGGCGGTGGCGTTGTCGGGTTGAGGGAGTCGGACAAGGGAGGTAAGCATGAGAGCGATGAGGCACGCGCGCAGGAAGGCGCGTCACGAAGCACAAAAAATAAACAAAGCACAAACAAGAGAGAAGGGAGAAGCAAACGCCCTCCGCCCTGTCAGGCGAGGACAACGTCATGTGAGGCGTTAGGCGGTGGTCTTGGTGCGCATACACACAGATATAGATGAAAATACATATGCACTCGTCGTTCAGTCGCATCCATGTACCTGCCGTCTGAATACGGGAGACATGCACCCGCTTTTTACCGCCTCCACGCCACCACGCACAAGCCGGCAGATGCGCGCGTACAGCCACCGTGCGCCCCTACGCCCTGTGGCACGGCGGCCACATCCGCGTCGTCGAGGACGAGCCGTCCTGCCACTGCACCGGGTCATGCGCCTAACGGGCTCGGCCTGTCCTGCCCCTTCCCTCCCCGTTCCCCTACGCGCATGCCTCAGCGGCGCCGCACGCCGTCATGCGAGCGCTGCCGGCCTCACGGTCCCGCTCTCCACGGCGGAGGCGGTGGCGTCTGTCGGTGGGGAGGGGGTAGCAAAGGGTAGCAGGGCGTTCGTGGGGAGTGGTGGCTCTGCGTGCCGCACGAGCCCAGGGAGAACGTTGCACAGCCCCAGGTCAGGGCCCTGTGTGAGGCCCTGCAGTGCAGTCGACCTGCGTGTCGTAGCATGCGGCGTGGTGACTTCCCACGGCGGAGTCCGGAGGACTCGGTGGGGTGCGTCAGCAACGAAGCCATCGAAACACATCGCGCAGGAGAGAGGCGAGGAGACACAGCGACACAGGGGGCGCACACGCAGACGGACTCGAGCCAGACGCCAGAGGAGCGAGCAGGGAAGCAGCATCGGCTCTGTTCCGCTCCAACGCGTATTCTGCTGTCCTGCTTCGCCTGCAGTCCCCTGCCAGCGTGTATAGGGGTATATGTGGGTAAGTGTATAGGTGTCTATTCGTGTATGCTCCGCTGCTGCCCTTGCCTGCGCCATCGCCTCAGTCAGCCGCCTCCGCCAGCACACACGCGCACAGGAGAAGGGGGGGTGCGGAGAGCGACAAGAGGGGCACGCGCACGCACACACGACACACCTCTCTCTGCGCGGAGGAGAGAACAGCAAGCATCGCAGAACCCGAAAGAGAAACGAGCGTCGAGGAACGCGAGAGCGCCGGGCGGCACCCGCGAGCAACGCACGAAAACAGAGACGCGCGAACAACGGCAGCGTAAGCGAGGGAGGGGCGCGGTCGCGGGGGCCGCTCACGGAAGAAGAGGGAGGAGGGGCACAGGGGGCGCCTGCACACAGACACACACGCATACAGGCGCCGTGTGCCATCAGCACTCCTGGAGAGAGTGCCGCAACCACCCCTCGGCAGCTGTCCCGGTGCACGGCGTGCCGCACACGCATGCACGCAGGACAGGGCAGCGAGAGGGCTGGGCCGGCGAAGGGCACACACGGGAACCCGCAGCTTGCGCACCCTCATCCTCGCCGACACCGGCTCCACCACGAGGACGCCGGTGTGGGGGAGGGGCCGCGCCGCTCGCAAGCTCTCCCTCCGTCTCCTCCTACTACCTCCATCCTACTCCTGCGCGGTCGGCGGCTCTGCCTTTCGATTCGCTCCATCGTCCACGCCGGCATAGGGAAGGAGCAGCAAGAAAATGTTGATGACATCCAGTATCCAGGCCAGCACAAAGAGAACGAAGCCGGCACCATATCTTCCCAGCGTCTTTACCGGCAGGCACACTCTGTCGTCAGTCTTGTTGTATGTCACTGCCATGGCCGCCCACACAACGCACGAGGTGACCATGCCGACCACGTTGAGTACCAGGCAGACCCACCGGAGCAAAGAGCAGCAGAACAGCAAAATAAAGCCCAGCATGAACGCCGCGCCGTACACGAAGATGGAGATGATGGCGCATCCCTGCGCAAGGCGGAATCGGGTGATGCGTGAAGGGCACTTTTCAAAAGACACATCGACTGTGCGAACGTAATTCAAAGAGAAGCAGTCACGTTTAAAACCCCATAGGGTTATGCACTGGCCAACGAAAACACTGCTGTTGCTGCTGCGGAACATGTCAATCGGCGTTCCCACCAGCACGAAGAAGAACGCCACGAACTGGAGGACCACGTAGAGAATGACGGGGATATTGTACTTCATGGGCGAGAAGGGGCAAGAGCGGAGAGATGGGACCTTCAAAGCGGACACCGTCACGCGAGAGGCGACGGCAGGGGTGGGGGTGGGGGCAGACGACGCAGCACGGCGGACGAGGAGAGAGGAGGCGGTAGGCAGGAGGGGGGTCAGATGGGAGAGCGGTGGAGAGTCGAGGTGTGGCGACGCGATGTCTGTGTTGCGGTGGCGTGCGCGCGCACGCGTTGTTGTTGGGCGTGTTGTTGTGTGCGGGTGTGGTGTGAGGGGCCGAGGAGGGATGGGCGGCGTGGGCAGCAGTGTGCAGGGGGGAGAAGAGAGGGACGGATAGACGGGGAGAGACATGCGGGGGAGGCAGTGGTGACGAGACAGGCAAGTGGCACTGGGGCGCGTGCACAGCGGGGGCGCATGGACCATTGGCTGGCACATACACGCAAAGGAAAAATATGGGCAGCGAATGAGGAATGCAACAGCGCGCGCCTGCATGCGACGGCGCAGCACGACCACGGGCACCAGCAGAGAGCGCGGCGTGCCCGCAGTTCTACACGTCCTCTCGTGGAACAGATGCAGATGGCAGTGGTGGCGGTGGCGTTGTCGGGTTGAGGGAGTCGGACAAGGGAGGTAAGCATGAGAGCGATGAGGCACGCGCGCAGGAAGGCGCGTCACGAAGCACAAAAAATAAACAAAGCACAAACAAGAGAGAAGGGAGAAGCAAACGCCCTCCGCCCTGTCAGGCGAGGACAACGTCATGTGAGGCGTTAGGCGGTGGTCTTGGTGCGCATACACACAGATATAGATGAAAATACATATGCACTCGTCGTTCAGTCGCATCCATGTACCTGCCGTCTGAATACGGGAGACATGCACCCGCTTTTTACCGCCTCCACGCCACCACGCACAAGCCGGCAGATGCGCGCGTACAGCCACCGTGCGCCCCTACGCCCTGTGGCACGGCGGCCACATCCGCGTCGTCGAGGACGAGCCGTCCTGCCACTGCACCGGGTCATGCGCCTAACGGGCTCGGCCTGTCCTGCCCCTTCCCTCCCCGTTCCCCTACGCGCATGCCTCAGCGGCGCCGCACGCCGTCATGCGAGCGCTGCCGGCCTCACGGTCCCGCTCTCCACGGCGGAGGCGGTGGCGTCTGTCGGTGGGGAGGGGGTAGCAAAGGGTAGCAGGGCGTTCGTGGGGAGTGGTGGCTCTGCGTGCCGCACGAGCCCAGGGAGAACGTTGCACAGCCCCAGGCCAGGGCCGTGTGTGAGGCCCTGCAGTGCAGTCGACCTGCGTGTCGTAGCATGCGGCGTGGTGACTTCCCACGGCGGAGTCCGGAGGACTCGGTGGGGTGCGTCAGCAACGAAGCCATCGAAACACATCGCGCAGGAGAGAGGCGAGGAGACACAGCGACACAGGGGGCGCACACGCAGACGGGCTCGAGCCAGACGCCAGAGGAGCGAGCAGGAAAGCAGCGCCGCCTCTGCTTCGCTCCACCGTCGCACTCGCTCGTACCGCCGCGCATTCTCCGTCCTGCCCCTCGCCTGCAGTCCCGTTCAAGCGTGTATAGGTGTGTATGCGTGTACGCGCCTGCTGTGCTGCACGGATGCTGCCCTTGCCTGCGCCATCGCCTCAGTCAGCCGCCTCCGCCAGCACACACGCGCACAGGAGAGGGGGGGTGCGGAGAGCGAAAAGAGGGGCACGCGCACGCACACACGACACACCTCTCTCTGCGCGGAGGAGAGAACAGCAAGCATCGCAGAACCCGAAAGAGAAACGAGCGTCGAGGAACGCGAGAGCGCCGGGCGGCACCCGCGAGCAACGCACGAAAACAGAGACGCGCGAACAACGGCAGCGTAAGCGAGGGAGGGGCGCGGTCGCGGGGGCCGCTCACGGAAGAAGAGGGAGGAGGGGCACAGGGGGCGCCTGCACACAGACACACACGCATACAGGCGCCGTGTGCCATCAGCACTCCTGGAGAGAGTGCCGCAACCACCCCTCGGCAGCTGTCCCGGTGCACGGCGTGCCGCACACGCATGCACGCAGGACAGGGCAGCGAGAGGGCTGGGCCGGCGAAGGGCACACACGCCAATCCGCAGCTTGCGCACCCTCATCCTCGCCGACACCGGCTCCACCACGAGGACGCCGGTGTGGGGGAGGGGCCGCGCCGCTCGCAAGCTCGCCCTCCTCTCACCTGTCCTACCTCTATCCTACTCCTGCGCGGTCGGCGGCTCTGCCTTGTTATCGGTTTCCGCAGCTCCTGCGGCCGTGCACGGGAGCAGCAAGATGATGATGTTGATGACATCCAGTATCCAGGCCAGCACAAAGAGCACGAAGCCGGCACCATAGCTTCCGAGCTCCTTTATGGCGAAGCAGTTCATACCTTCGTCCTTGTTGTACGTCACTGCCATGGCCGCCCACACAACGCACAGGGTGACACTGCCGACAATGTTGAGCGCCAGACAGACCCAGCGGAGCAGAGAGACGCCGTACAACAAAAGAAAGCCCAGCACCAACGCCGCAAAGTAGACGACAATGGAGATGATGGCGCATCCCTGCGCAAGGCGGAATCGGGGGATGCGTAAAGGGCAATCTCTCCAGAGCAGTTCTACGTAATGCAAATAACCGGAGGAACTGCAGGACACTTTATCCCCCCACAGCGTGAAGCAAAGCGTTCCCTCGGTAGTATTTGGAATGCGGAACATGTCAGATGGTGTTCCCACCAGCACGAAGAAGAACGCCACGAACTGGAGGACCACGTAGAGAATGACGGGGATATTGTACTTCATGGGCGAGAAGGGGCAAGAGCGGAGAGATGGGACCTTCAAAGCGGACACCGTCACGCGAGAGGCGACGGCAGGGGTGGGGGTGGGGGCAGACGACGCAGCACGGCGGACGAGGAGAGAGGAGGCGGTAGGCAGGAGGGGGGTCAGATGGGAGAGCGGTGGAGAGTCGAGGTGTGGCGACGCGATGTCTGTGTTGCGGTGGCGTGCGCGCGCACGCGTTGTTGTTGGGCGTGTTGTTGTGTGCGGGTGTGGTGTGAGGGGCCGAGGAGGGATGGGCGGCGTGGGCAGCAGTGTGCAGGGGGGAGAAGAGAGGGACGGATAGACGGGGAGAGACAGGCGGGGGAGGCAGTGGTGAGGAGACAGGCAAGTGGCACTGGGGCGCGTGCACAGCGGGGGCGCATGGACCATTGGCTGGCACATACACGCAAAGGAAAAATATGGGCAGCGAATGAGGAATGCAACAGCGCGCGCCTGCATGCGACGGCGCAGCACGACCACGGGCACCAGCAGAGAGCGCGGCGTGCCCGCAGTTCTACACGTCCTCTCGTGGAACAGATGCAGATGGCAGTGGTGGCGGTGGCGTTGTCGGGTTGAGGGAGCCGGACAAGGGAGGCAAGCATGAGAGCGATGAGGCACGCGCGCAGGAAGGCGCGTCACGAAGCACAAAAAAAATAAACAAAGCACAAACAAGAGAGAAGGGAGAAGCAAACGCCCTCCGCCCTGTCAGGCGAGGACAACGTCATGTGAGGCGTTAGGCGGTGGTCTTGGTGCGCATACACACAGATATAGATGAAAGTATATATGCACTCGTCGTTCAGTCGCATCCATGTACCTGCCGTCTGAATACGGGAGACATGCACCCGCTTTTTACCGCCTCCACGCCACCACGCACAAGCCGGCAGATGCGCGCGTACAGCCACCGTGCGCCCCTACGCCCTGTGGCACGGCGGCCACATCCGCGTCGTCGAGGACGAGCCGTCCTGCCACTGCACCGGGTCATGCGCCTAACGGGCTCGGCCTGTCCTGCCCCTTCCCTCCCCGTTCCCCTACGCGCATGCCTCAGCGGCGCCGCACGCCGTCATGCGAGCGCTGCCGGCCTCACGGTCCCGCTCTCCACGGCGGAGGCGGTGGCGTCTGTCGGTGGGGAGGGGGTAGCAAAGGGTAGCAGGGCGTTCGTGGGGAGTGGTGGCTCTGCGTGCCGCACGAGCCCAGGGAGAACGTTGCACAGCCCCAGGCCAGGGCCGTGTGTGAGGCCCTGCAGTGCAGTCGACCTGCGTGTCGTAGCATGCGGCGTGGTGACTTCCCACGGCGGAGTCCGGAGGACTCGGTGGGGTGCGTCAGCAACGAAGCCATCGAAACACATCGCGCAGGAGAGAGGCGAGGAGACACAGCGACACAGGGGGCGCACACGCAGACGGGCTCGAGCCAGACGCCAGAGGAGCGAGCAGGAAAGCAGCGCCGCCTCTGCTTCGCTCCACCGTCGCACTCGCTCGTACCGCCGCGCATTCTCCGTCCTGCCCCTCGCCTGCAGTCCCGTTCAAGCGTGTATAGGTGTGTATGCGTGTACGCGCCTGCTGTGCTGCACGGATGCTGCCCTTGCCTGCGCCATCGCCTCAGTCAGCCGCCTCCGCCAGCACACACGCGCACAGGAGAGGGGGGGTGCGGAGAGCGAAAAGAGGGGCACGCGCACGCACACACGACACACCTCTCTCTGCGCGGAGGAGAGAACAGCAAGCATCGCAGAACCCGAAAGAGAAACGAGCGTCGAGGAACGCGAGAGCGCCGGGCGGCACCCGCGAGCAACGCACGAAAACAGAGACGCGCGAACAACGGCAGCGTAAGCGAGGGAGGGGCGCGGTCGCGGGGGCCGCTCACGGAAGAAGAGGGAGGAGGGGCACAGGGGGCGCCTGCACACAGACACACACGCATACAGGCGCCGTGTGCCATCAGCACTCCTGGAGAGAGTGCCGCAACCACCCCTCGGCAGCTGTCCCGGTGCACGGCGTGCCGCACACGCATGCACGCAGGACAGGGCAGCGAGAGGGCTGGGCCGGCGAAGGGCACACACGGGAACCCGCAGCTTGCGCACCCTCATCCTCGCCGACACCGGCTCCACCACGAGGACGCCGGTGTGGGGGAGGGGCCGCGCCGCTCGCAAGCTCGCCCTCCTCTCACCTGTCCTACCTCTATCCTACTCCTGCGCGGTCGGCGGCTCTGCCTTGTTATCGGTTTCCGCAGCTCCTGCGGCCGTGCACGGGAGCAGCAAGATGATGATGTTGATGACATCCAGTATCCAGGCCAGCACAAAGAGCACGAAGCCGGCACCATAGCTTCCGAGCTCCTTTATGGCGAAGCAGTTCATACCTTCGTCCTTGTTGTACGTCACTGCCATGGCCGCCCACACAACGCACAGGGTGACACTGCCGACAATGTTGAGCGCCAGACAGACCCAGCGGAGCAGAGAGACGCCGTACAACAAAAGAAAGCCCAGCACCAACGCCGCAAAGTAGACGACAATGGAGATGATGGCGCATCCCTGCGCAAGGCGGAATCGGGGGATGCGTAAAGGGCAATCTCTCCAGAGCAGTTCTACGTAATGCAAATAACCGGAGGAACTGCAGGACACTTTATCCCCCCACAGCGTGAAGCAAAGCGTTCCCTCGGTAGTATTTGGAATGCGGAACATGTCAGATGGTGTTCCCACCAGCACGAAGAAGAACGCCACGAACTGGAGGACCACGTAGAGAATGACGGGGATATTGTACTTCATGGGCGAGAAGGGGCAAGAGCGGAGAGATGGGACCTTCAAAGCGGACACCGTCACGCGAGAGCGACGGCAGGGTGGGGGTGGGGCAGAGACG